>NC_134715.1:60465151-60768181 GCF_049634645.1 Pelodiscus sinensis | reverse complement strand
GACTCTGAATCTATACTTACCCAAAGATTGATGCTCCAGAGAGTGATCTTCCGAGATTCAATTCAGTGGATCTAGGAAAGACCCACTAAATCAACCACCGATGGTGCCCCTGTTGATCCCAGGATTACATGGGGTTGTGGCATAAGGGAATTTAGAGGGAGAGCTTCTCCTGTTGACCTCCTGTGGTGGGGACACCACAGTAAGCCAAACTGAAGTTCATGTGCATGATTTATGAAGCGGAATTTACATTAGTTAGCTCAACTTTCACCTCCCAATGTACACCCAGCCTCAGAATAAACTTCTCCCTCTACTATGTGTAGACTCAGATCAAGCTCCTATGCACTCCTACTCCTGTTTAGCTACTTGACTCTCTCCCTCTTTTTACCGCAATGGCTCACTCTCATAAATCTCTTCCTTTACCTTCTCCAAACTCTAGAGCCACCAAGAGCCCACTCCCTCTCCACACCTCCTCCTTGGTGTCCATTTCCCACTCACTCCTGCATCCCTCCTGACATTGTTCCCTAACCGCCTCTGCTTCTCACATTGCCTTCAGATTCTCCTTCCCGCTTCTTATGTACTCTGAAGTTGTGGCAAAGGGTCTTGAAAGGACAGAAATGAATTGGCTACAACAAAAGATATAAGAAATAATCTCAGTTGACCTTGGAAATTGCATGGAAAAAAATTAGTCACCTTTAAAAAAAACCCACCAGGCATAACTCTGCTCAGTTATGCAGGGTAAAATTGAAGCAGTTCAATTACTGCACAGGGTACAAGTTCACTCACTAGGTTTTAAATTTTTTATATTTATTTAAAGTCAGGCTTATGGACAGGACCACCACAATTCAAAACTAAACTAAACCTAAAGAATGACATTTCAGCTTCACCAGTGCTTAGCTCAGGTAGACAAAATATGTTCAGATGAACCTCTGTCTGAGAGATTATACATCCCTATTCATGATAGTGCTGTGCTCTTCAAATCCTACAGCTTTTAGTTCCTTTTTTTTTAAAGAAAATTTCCATCTTTAAACTTTCAAAAAGAGATAGTTTGGCAATCTCCCCAATGACTCTTGTTCTCTTGACACCTCTGGAGTTCTGCTGCTTTCTTTTTCACTCATCTTCACATGTGTCTTTCATCACAGCTCCTACATGCCTCAGAAATGTCATATTCTGTAGAGACATGCTCAATTCAGTCACCTCATGCTTCCACCTTCAACTCACATGCTCCTTTTATTTGGAGGTTCAGGTTTGTTTCATAACTGATATGATGATGATAGTGAATGCATGAACTATATTTATTCATTTTTATCACCTAGAAGTCCATGATCGTATGTACTCAGGTGGCTTGCACTAGTCATCATGTACTCGGGTGGCTTGCACAAGCCACCATGACAACTCTGCCATAAGCGGAGCTAGCACAATGTCCATGCAAGATGGGAATTGAAAACCTGGATCCAAGGCTGAACAAAGCCTTAGTGTGAAACAAGAGTGTCCATGTAGGGAGCTAATGTGGTATAGCTTCATATTCATATTCTAGTTTATGCCACACTAACTTCTCTGTGTAAATATGACCTTAAAATAAATTGATCTGAAGAGCCTATAAGCCACACAGCTTTTAGTTTTGTAACACAGTGCTAAAACTAGCAGACTGATAAAAATGTTGATGCAAAGTATTTTCCATTACAAATGCAATTTGAAATTCAAAATGTTTTGCAGAAACATGCAATTTTGATTATTTTTGACAGGAAAGATAGAAATTAATCATTTTGAATTTCTCACTGTGTTTTCATAATCTCAAACATCTCATGTTTCATTTTGATTCATTTGTTTTGACAGATTAAAAGATTTGATAATGTTATGCATTATATTTTATATTAAAATGTTTTAATATTTGTTAAAACTTTGTACTGATTCTCAAACAATTTTTTTTCAATATTTCTCTTCCAATAGAACTTTTTGTTCTGGTTTAAAACAAAGATATTTCAAAATGCCAGAATTTCTCACAAAACAGGAAATCCATTTTCTGATTTGTTCTAATGCTGAGGGTCAGACAATAGCAGCATTTTTAGTTTTCTCCTGTTAGCTACAGCAAAATTGATCCCCATGAGAGGGCAGAGAAGTATGTGCATAGAAATAGGTTGCCACCACAGAGACAGAGATTATATAGCACACTTGTCTGTACTACAGCAGTAGTTGTGTTGCCATTGGTTACTCCATTTCACTTAGCTCTACAGGTAAAATGTTTAATGAGCAAGAAGACTTAAGCAAGGTTATTTCAATATTTACTGCTGTCAAACATTTGTCTGGTGTGCCGTTTGCTGTAAAAGATCATGGAGGATCAAGGTACATTCTCAAAGACACCAAATTTTGAGGTACTCCTTTTTGTGTCCACTGCTTAAAGAGAATCATGTACATATATGAAATGATGATTACAGTAGCTGGAAATTATTCAGGGAACTTTTGTCAAAGAAAAATGTCTTTGGTTACATGAAAATGCCATCTTCTCAAAAGTATTAAATTATTAAATAGCATCTGTTCTTTGTCTATGAAAATCTGAAGAGTTTTGCAAAGAACTTAAATGGAAATATTTTATTTTCTTTATCAATTATGGGGGAAAATAAGATACAATTGTAAGCCATCTCTAACTAAACATAACTGAAAAGGAAGCCCTTCCTTAATTATATTTTCAAATCAATTAATCGTAAATGACATTCAATCATTAAATTACTATGGGACACCTGGGCTATGTCTAGACTGCAGGCTTCTTTCGAAAGAGGCTCTTTCGAAAGCCTCTTTCGAAAGATCGCGTCTAGACTGCAGGTGGATCTTTCGAAAGAGCAATCCACTTTTTCGAAAGAGAGCACCCAGTGAGTCTGGATGCTCTCTTTCGAGGAAGCCCTATTTACATTGAAGAACGCCTTCTTTCAAAAGAGGAACTTTCGAAAGAAGGCGTTCTTCCTCATGAAACGAGGATTACCGCCATCGAAAGAAAAGCCGCGTTCTTTCGAAATTATTTTGAAAGAATGCGGCTTGAGTCTGGACGCAGGGAAAGTTTTTTCGGGAAAAGGCTACTTTTCCCCAAAAAAACCCTGAGTCTGGACACAGCCTTAGACATGTAGGAAGAATGCCATAAAGGCAAAATGTTCTCCTAAATAGAGAACCTGCATAAGGACTGGAAATTCAGCATGTTTTTTCTCCTTCTTTTATTGGGTATGAGGTGATGTTACCCTCCTGGGCTATGTCTAGACTGCAAGCCTCTTTCGAAAGAGCCTCTTTCGAAAGAGAGCGTCTAGACTGCACGGAGAAATTTCGAAAAAGTGGCTTGCTTTTTCGAAAGAAAGCATCCAGTGAGTCTGGATGCTCTCTTTTGAAGAAGCCCTATTTACATTGAAGAATGCCTTCTTTCGAAAGAGGAACTTTCGAAAGAAGCTGTTCTTCCTCGTAAATTGAGGTTTACCGCCATCGAAAGAAAAGCCGCGTTCTTTCGAATTAATTTCGAAAGAACGCGGCTTGAGTCTGGACTCAGGGGAAGTTTTTTCGGGAAAAGACTACTTTTCCCGAAAATACCCCTGAGTCTGGACACAGCCCTGGAGAAGGCAGGACAAGATATATGAAAGTGAGAGCTCATTGGTATGAAATACTTTTCCCTCCAACAAAACCTGACACCTCTGCTCCTGAGAAAGCCAAGTGCTCACCTACCTGCTGCTGAACACTGCATCACAGAAGGAATAGGAAGGATCCAAAATTAATGTAGACTTGGCATTACTTTATACTGGGTTGCATTTTCAGATTGTGTGGTGAGAATGGCTAGACTCTCTCTGCAATGTGCATTTTTGCTCCTTTCCCCCATATATCTATTTATAGGGCCTAAATAACATAGAACATGCATGGAAAAGATTGTAGGATCAGAAGAACTTGGCACTTCAAGCTTCCGTGCTCTTGCAGTTGAACAGTGACATCGGCCTATATAAAAGCAGACATCAAATGTAAGGGAGAATCTGCCTCTATGTTACTCACTCAGTAAGTCATGGGTTTTACAAAAAACAGTGATCTAAACTTCCATTCCTGAGCAAGCTCATTGAGAAGCTTGCTAATGGTCACCTTCATCTAGATTTTCATACTGTTCTGAAACCTTCCTAATCATGCCATGAACACACTATGGAATAGGAACCATGCCAGTAATATTGATGGATAATCTGCTTGATATAAGAGCCATATAATCAGGCAGAATTTAATAAGGTTGACCATGGAATGATGTTAACATGTGACTGCTCAAACTTGGGCCAGTTGCTAATCCAACATCTTGTTATCCCCAGGATTGGACCAATTAAAAGAAAGTCATTTTCCAACTCACAACAGCTTGATGATGATGATGATGATGATGATGATGATGATGATGATGATGACGACAACGATGACGACATCTGGGTCAGGCCTGAGGATATGCCTGTGCCTTTATAATTATAATGCTGGGAGGTGCAGATACTATGGTAAAGGATACTGCATAGGAACTTAGATGATTAACCCAAAACATATGGCGACAAATTCTGTTCTTACTAGCATTTCTACAGTCAAAATAGAGCTGCACAGCCATAATTCAAGGCAGAAACCATTAATTATAGAGTTGTAAATGTGAGCAGAATTTGGCTGCAAAGACATAGTTAATAAGCTATCAGATCATCTCCTAAATTTATAACATGCCCAATAAATATATGTGTGTATGTGTGTGTGTGCACGTGCACTGTATATACTCATTCATAAGATGACTTTTTTTGGAAAAAAAATCACACTATGAAGAGCGGGGGTTTGGCTTACAAAAGGGTTCTTCCCATGGCTCGGAAAGCAGCTTGGGCTGAAGGACTTGCTGGCTGCCAGCACAGAGCCCCTCAGCACAGAGCCTCTCAGCTCAGCCTGCTGTTTGAGGGTACGTCAATAACAGCAGCGTTATTCTGAAATAACAATGCAAGCATCTACACAACAATTCTGTTATTTTGAAATAAATTTTAAATAATGGACAGCTTATTCCGACTTCTGTAAACCTCATTCCACAAGGAACAACACCTACTCCAAAATAGCTATTTTGGAATAGTAGCAGTGTGGACTCTCTACTGCTGCTATTTTGAAATAGCTTCTCCCCAGATCCATTGAAACTAATTACTCCCCAGTGCCTCCTGGGGCTCGAAATCAAGGTAGCACATTCACATTAGGAAAGCCTGCCTCGGACTAATTTTGAGGCTTCTCTAGTGTAGACATACTATTTTGAAATGAGCTATTTCAGAGTATTTCTTCCAGAATAGCTTATTTAAAAATAAGCATGCAATATAATATACTACATACAGCTGATGATTAACTCAACATGGATGAAGAAGTCATCTGAGAGGCTCCATGCTGGCAGCCAGCAAGTCCTTCAGCCCGTGTTGCTTCCCACAGCTCAGGAAGCAGTTTGAGCTGAAATATTTGCTGGCTACTGACATGGAGCCTCTCAGCCCTCCATTGTCTGGGAGCAGAAAACAGCAGCCAATGGGAGATGACAGGTGTCATGATTATGAGGGTTAGCCAGCAGCCTGGGGATTAAGGGGTTAACTACACCTAGCCAGGTGGAGTGACCAATAGGAATGTAGGTGGGATTTTTCAAACTGGGACAAAGGAATTTGGGTTTTTTTCTTTTCTCCTTTTGTCTCTCTGAGAGAGTTCTCTGCAGCTACGGAGAGGGACAAGCAAAATCCCACCTACATTCCTATTGGTCACTCCACCTGGCTACGTGTAGTTAACCCCTTAATCTCCAGGCTGCTGGCTAACCCTCATAATCATGACAACAGGCTTCGTGTCTTCAGCCTGCACATCTCAGCTGGCACTGACACTGTCGAGATGGGAATGGAAGTTTGTACTTTGGAGTTGGCTGACAAACAGGTCAGTGACTTTTTACCATTTTTTCTCTATAGGGTTGGGGGATAGGAGTTGGCTTATAAATGAATGGGCTTATGTCTGAGTACATACAAATATATATATTCTACCTCCCTCCATCAGTAGTGACTGAAGAGTGTTTTTTGTATTGTTTCAGTGGAATGAACAGAAGGGCAGAATTTAGCTGAATATGCAATTTACAAAGCATGGAGGGGATGAAAAGGATGACACCCTGCTCATTGGCTGTATAATACGCTACAGACAGCTACTGATTAACTCAATATGGTTGAGGAAGTCAGAGTTTGTAAGTTATCAGTTTACACATGCATATAAACAGTTCAGTCAGTCAGATGCGGGGGGACCTGATGCAATTCTACAATATGTGTCAGTGTTAAATGCCTTCTCTCCTTACATTCTACAGCAAGATGCTTTTATTTTCTGCTGTAGCACAAATTATTCCAGCTACATAAGACACTGAAATTTTACTTCCAGTCAAATGAAAAGCCATTCTGAAGCACTGAATGAAGGGTTTTGGTTTGTTGGTTTGGCCCAACATTTTTGGTGAAGTATATCTATAGTTTATTCAGTCAGAATTCTTTCAAAGTGCAGGTTTTTTAAGATGTAGGGCAGCAAAAACCCTGATATAATGTAAGGTATATGTAGTACAGTTGCCAAAAATAGATCAAAGTTTCTAAGTATTAGTATAAAATCTCTGATCCTGAAATATCAGACAAAGCCCATGTTTTATGACTTCAGGCAGAAATCTTTGAAAATCTGCACCTAGCATAGTGTTATGTATGGCCTATATGGATGGACCAAGGAATTCAATTCCCTTGCTGACTTCCACTGTGAGAGAGTTCGAAAAATTCTACAGTCAACACTGTAAAGCATTTAGGGTGCGTCTACACTACAGGGTTTTTTCGAAAAAACTTCCCCTGCTTCTAGACTGCTGCCAAGTTCTTTCAAAATTAAATCAAAAGAACACGGCAGGTTTTTTTCAAACACAGTAAACCTCATTTTACAAGGAAGAACACCTTTTTTTTACTGCACTGCCTGGGTGCTCTCTTTCAAAAAAAAGCGGCTCACTTTTTCAAAAGAAGTGGTAGCAATCTAGACACTTTCTTTTGAAAGAGGCTTGTAGTCTAGACGTAGTAATATTTTTTTATTCTCCTGTTCTGAGTTTGTTTTGTACTAACAAACAGAAGCATAACTTATGAAAATGAAACAAAATATAAATCAGATACATACAATATTTAATCTCAGACTTAGCAAAAAACTTTTTCTGTCCCTCGTCAGCATATTCATCAGGGTTTAGCTACCCAGGAAATAGATACCCTCCATTGCACTCCCTCTTGGTTGACATAAGGAAAATAGCTTCTCCTTAACTCACTGTCTGACATGACAAATTCTTCTGAAGTCCAGCTAGGACATACAATGGATACTTATTTTTAAAGCCTACAAGATACTGAGTAGTCTCTTCACATACTGAGAGGACGACACAAGGAACAGAGATGACCTGAGCCTACTGATAGAGAGCAGGGCAGAATGTGGGTAGCAGTTTCAACAGATGTTACTGCACATGCTCAATTTTTTTTTGAGCATGCTCAGTACAAGATAACCAGAATAACTGATGGGGGGTACATAATCCCCACCCCATAGGATCCTGCAACAGGAAGTAGTTTGTAAAATAACTATTTACACAGTAGAGCATCAGTGTTGGGACAAGCTCAGTAACGATGCATGAAGCAACTGCTTCCTTACACTCGCTCAATCCTCCATTTCACCATCCATGAAGAAGTTTCATTTATATTGTGTTACACACTTCAGAGTTGGAAGATCATGAACATTAAAATTGCCACCACTCTAGACTAATTTAGACTCCTTTACAAATTGGTAGTGGGTATAAATAATTCATGGGAATTCATAACTTCTGAATGTACCTCTTTGCAGAAAAAATGCTAAGATATCAGGTTCTATTGTGATTTGTGACTCAATTCATGCTATGAAAAAGGCTCTTAACTATTATTAGCCCACATTTATCCACACCACAACCACTTTCTGCAAGGAATGTATATCTTCAGCTTAATCAAGTCCTGCATCATCCTGGGAATAGCAACCTCCTCTGACTGCCCTGCCCATCTGAGGATGCTGGATAGATGCCCCCAGTGAAAACAGAGTCATTTCCAGAGGTGACCCACTGCTACTTTTTGACATTTCTCCTAGAACCTAGTTTGGGACTTTTACAGACAAGCATAATCTCACAAAGGTACAATACAGCTTCAAAAAAGTGGATCCCTGGCCTCTCTCTTGTATGGTTACCTCATTAAACTACAAGATAAGTAGTAATTTTAGAAAAGAAAAACCTCTTGAATGAATATATAAAGACGAAAGAGAAAATATGGATTTGAATACCATCCAAATAGCTGCATAATTGCTGTCAGTTTCTTTTTGTTTCCTGATTTTGTTTTGCATTGTAAAATCTGTTCTCTACTCTTTGAAACTGAAGAGAAACTATATTAGAATTCAGTGTTCAGTCTATCTCAATTATCTGTTCTTGCACATGTTTACACTTCAGGAATAAAGCTTAAATTCATGCCTTGATGCATTTCAGAACCTGGAGTGGTAAAAATAATCCTTCTTTTTCTAAACATTTTACAAAACAAGGAAAGAGTATCAGATTATCTTTGAGGATATCATGTATCATAAGAATTGGTGGGTTGGGTCATTTGGAACAGAATTACCCATTAAAAGAACTGTCAATCAAAACCGTAAGACTACTCCTCTTAAAGAGGCTATTCCTTCATTTAATATATAGAATGTAAATAGCTTAAGTTTTAAAATGAACAATTTTAGTAACTGAGTTTGTCCTGTAAATCTACGCACTGGCAATTCTACATAATTTACTTGTTTGCCTATATATTATCTGTATTACTCTAAGGAGAATTTCATTTCATTCAAGTTGTAATTAAATGTGGAGACTTGAATGCAATTGTAGGTCATCTATCTATCCATATTTAGAGCACCAGTCATCAGTGTCTAGACACCAGATTTTAGATATTTCATATAATTAACTTTGTGTCACATTGTCTTCATTTGGTAAATGGGAATATTCACTTGCCAGACAGGGATATTGTGAGCTAATGTCTACATAGTGTTATTAATACAAAAAATTATATATGAATGCAAACATTAATGGTGAATTAGATCGCAAACAAGGAGACATGGGTGTTGTGACTCAAATTTCTAGGTAGCTTCCATGCAGTAAAATTCATAACTTAGAGTTACATGTCCAGGCTCCCCTCACACATTGCATACTGAGTAGAGAACCACTTAAACAAGTCAGAACTGAATTTTAGAGGAAAAGGGCAAGCTTAGTGCCCAGATTCATGAGCCCAGCTTCCTATGATCTGGACCTCAGGCTTGTGATTGACAAGGAGGAAGGCAATTCCCCATGCCTGGCATTCCCAGCTTTGAATCTTTTCTTGGATTCAGGTGCCTAAGCCACATCAATTCTCTCTCATGAAAGAATGACACACACAGAACACCTGTGCCACTGACTAGGGCACTCACCTGAAATGTGGGACACTTGTTTGCAAATCAATGCCTTGATTTGTCAGGGAACTGAATCCAGGCCTCCAGCTTTCCAGATGAGTGTCCTAACCACTGGGCTCTTGGGCATTCATGTGTGGGTTTTCTCACACTCTCCAGGTAAAGCAGTTTCACTGTTTTATACACACACACACACAAACACGAGAGAGAGATGTAAGCAGGGTCTGAACTACTGCTTCCAATGCAGCCAACTGAAAGGGGAAAGGAGTCCTAGGTGTGGTTATGCTCACTCAGTTGGGGTATGTCTACACTACCACCCTAGTTCGAACTAGGGTGGTAATGTAGGCAACCGGATTTGCAAATGAAGCCCGGGATTTGAATTCCCCGGGCTTCATTTGCATATAGCCGGGCGCTGCCATTTTTAAATGTCTGCTAGTGCGGACTCCGTGCCGCGTGTAGCCGCGCGGCACGGAGTCCGCACTAGCGGACATTTAAAAATGGCGGGGCCCGGCTATATGCAAATGAAGCCCGGGAAATTCAAATCCTGGGCTTCATTTGCAAATCCGGTTGCCTACATTACCACCCTTGGATATCCATGGATTTATGTACCCATGGATTTAGGTACGTTTAGCTTTTCTAAATAGTTCCTAACCTGTTCTTTACCCACCACGGGCTGTCCATCTTCATCCTATCTTGTGTCACGTGGCGCAGAAGTCCAGGAGCTGACCTTGTCCGTGAATACAGAGGGAATGAAAGCATTGAGTACTTCAGCTTTCCCCACATCATCTGTCACTAGGTTACCTCCTTCATCCATTAGGGACCGCACACCCTCTCTGATCACCTTCTTCTTGTTAACATGCCTGTAGAAACCTTTCTTGTTATCCTTCACATCCTTAGCCAGTCGCGATTCCATTTGCGCTTTCACCTTCCTAATAACCCCCCGGCATTCTCGAGCTATACCTTTAAATTCCTCCCTGGTCATTTGTCCAAGTTTCCACTCTTTGTAAACTTCCTTTTTGTGCTTAAGTTCACCGAGGATTTCCCCTGTAAGCCAGTCTGATCTCCTACCATGTTTGCCTCTCTTGCTACGCGTCGGGATGGTTTCTTTCTGTGCCTTCAATAAGGCTTCTTTAAAATACTGCCAGCTGTCCTGGACTCCTTTCCCCTTCATGTTAACATCCCAGGGGATTCTGCCCATCAGATCTCGGAGGGAGTCAAAATCTGCTTTTTCGAAGTCCAAGGTGTGTATTTTACTACTCTCTTTTCTTCCTTTGGTCAGGATCCTGAAATCTACCATCTCATGATCACTGCTTCCCATGTTGTCACCCACCTCCACTTCCCCTATTTGTTCCTCCCTGTTTGTGAGCAGAAGGTCAAGCTGCGCACAGCCCCTGGTCGGATCCTTCAGCACCTGAGTCAAGAAGTTATCCCCAACATTCTCCAAAAGCTTCCTGGATTGCCTGTGTACTGCCGTATAGGTTTCCGAGCAGATGTCAGGGTGATTAAAGTCCCCCACCAGAGAGAACCAGGGCCTGTGATCTGGAAGCTTCGCTCAGTTGTCCGAAGAAAGCCTCATCTACCTCATTCACCTGATTCGGTGGCCTGTAGCAAACACCAACCACAACATCAATGCTGTTGTTTGTTCCTTTAAACTTAACCCATAGACTCTCAACAGGTTTTTCTCCCTCTTTATACTGGAGTTCAGAGCAATCATAGTGCTCTCTTACATATAGTGCAACTCCTCCTCCTTTTCTCCCCTGCCTGTTGTTCCTGAACAGTCTATACCCTTCCATGACAGCGCTCCAGTCATGCGAGTCATCCCACCAAGTCTCTGTTATCTCAGTTAAATCATAGTTCTTGGTCTCGGCCAGGGCCTTCAGATCTTCCTGTTTGTTGCCCAAGCTTCTCGCATCAGTGTACAAACACTTCAGGTAACCAGTTGATCGTCCTATCTTCTCCATTCGAAACATGGGTCCTCCTTTCTTGCTCCTTCCTCTCTGCATTTCTTCCCGGTATCCGACTTTCCCACTCCCCTCAGAGTTTTGGTCACCGTCCCCCGACGAACCTAGTTTAAAGCCCTCCTCACTAGGTTTGCAAGTCTGCCTGGGAAGATGCTCCTTCCTCTCTTCGTTAGGTGGATCCCATCTCTTCCTAACAATCCTTGCGCCCGGAACAGAGTCCCATGGTCGAAGAAACCAAAGCCTTCTCTGCGACACCATCTGCGCAACCACGCATTTACATCCTCAATTCGATGATCCCTGCCCAGTCCTTTCCCTTCAACAGGGAGGATGGAGGAGAATACCACCTGCGCTCCAAATTCTTGGATCCTTTTTCCTAGCACTACATAATCCGCAGTAACACGCTCAAGATCATTCTTGGCCGTATCATTGGTTCCCACGTGGAGAAGCAGGAAGGGGTAGCGATGCGAAGGTTTGATCAGCTTGGTAAGCCTCTCAGTGACATCCTGAATGCAAGCTCCCGGTAAGCAGCACACCTCTCGAGATTCCAGGTCCAGACAGCAGAGGGATGGCTCAGTCCCTTTTAGGAGGGAGTCCCCGACCACCACCACCCGTTGTTTCCTTTTGGGCGTGGTGGCCATGGAACCCCCATCTGTAGGACTACGCATCCCATGCCTTCCAGTAGATGGTGTTCCCTTCTGGTTTCTTCCTTGTGAGGTCCCTTCCAGAGCTTTCAGCACTGCAGAGCCTGTGGAGAGAGCTTGAAAGCCATTGCTTACCTCTATAGCATCGGGGGATTCCCGTGCTGGCCTTTTTCCCCTTCTAGAAGTTACATGCTGCCAGTTCTTTTCTTGGTCACGTACTGCCCTCTCTGGCTCTTCTGCCTGCCATGCTTGAAGGATTAAATGCTGCCTTCTATCGAGGAAGTCTTCATCCTCTCTGATCAAGCGTAGGGTCGACACTTGGGCCTCCAGTCCTCTAATTTTTTCTTCCAAAATGTCGACCAGCTTGCACTTGGTGCAGATGAAATCCATTCTTTCTTAAGCGAGGAAGACAAACATGGCACACGCTGTGCAGGTAACAACAGCAGACCCATCACCAACCATCTCTGCTGTCCTGGAAAAGGGATTTAAAAAGAAAGGCAAGAGAACCTCCCGCCCTTCCCTCTCCCCTTCCGAACTCCCTCTCAAAACTCCCTGTTAGCAATCACCTGTTCGCAAGCTCCTTGGTCACTTGCCCACTGCCTTATAAAGCCCCTCCTCCTACCAAGGCTCAGCCAATCAGCAGAGGCTTCTAGAATTCAAACTTTAATTAGAAGCCAACAGTTTCCACCTGCCAATCACAGCCAATCACAGCACAAACTCCAACAAGGGGAGGGGGAGGGCAGAGGGGAGGTGGGGGAAAAAAAGCCTCACTCTCAAACACAGGGGAAAATAAATAAATAAATAAATAAATAAACAAAAAACAAAAAAGAACACACACCAACCCTCACTCACAAACACAAGCTCAGCACACAGCAAGAAAGCCACAAACACAACACCCACTTCCCTCAAGACTCCTGTATCTGCTTCTCCTCTACCTGGAGAACTCCCTCTCTAAAGCCTCATTCAAACAGGGAAATAAATAAATAAATAAATAAAACCAACACCATCACACACCAAACAAACACAAGCTCAGCACACAGTAAGAAATCCAATAACAAAACACACTTCCCTGAAGAGTCCTGTATCTGCTTCTCCTTCACCTGGAGAACTCCCTCTTAAAACTCCCTGTTCGCAAGCTCCTTGGTCGCTTGCCCACTGGAAGAAAATAGTCACAACCATATATACCAAAGGATACAATTAAAAAAAAAAAGGGGAACACGTATGAAAAGGACAAATCAAATTTCAGAACAGAAGGGGGATGCGGGGGGGGGGGGAGGGAAAGGTAAATGTCTGTGAGCTAATGGCATTAGAGGTGATAACTGGGGCTTCAATTGGGGCTTCAATCACCTCTAATACCATTAGCTCACAGACATTTACCTTCCCCCCTCCCCCGCATCCCCCTTCTGTTCTGAAATTTGATTTCTGTCCTTTTCATATGTGTTCACTTTTTTTTTAATTGTATCCTTTACAATTGTGACTATTTTCTTCCACTATTTGATCTGAGGAAGTGGGTCTGGTCCACGAAAGCTCATCATCTAATAAACCATCTTGTTAGTCTTCAAAGTGCTACATAGTCCTGTATTTTGTTTCAGCTACACCAGACTAACACGGCTACATTTCTATCACCATTTGATAAACAAATTTATATTATGTTCGCTTTCTGAAAATGTTTATATTTAGTTCCTAAAAACTAAACCATAGAAAATAATAATCAAAAATGAGGCAATGTTGGAGATTGAAGTATCAACAGAGGAAGTGCTAAATCAAAATGGTAAATTAAAGAAAAAGTAGCTAGGAAATATCCAAAAGTTATAAAGGAATCTAAGAATAAAGTGGCTAAGCTGAAAACAAAATTAACAAGCTCATTAAAATCAGCTGTTCTCTCACAGGTCTTGAGGGTAGCACATATTGGACCTAGAGGTGCTTAGAGGAGTCTGGATTACAGACCGTCAGTAATAGCTAAATTTAATAAAATGACAATTTGAAATAAAATTATAAAGCATCTAGATCTTTATATTCTAGTGTCATTGACTGCCACAAAGAAACATACTATCTCTAAACTAATTGACTGGAATTCTTTGAGAACATCAGTAAAATGGTGAATAATAGTTAATGATATACAAAATGTATCTCGGCTTTCTAAAGCCTGTGTCAAAGTCCCTTGCAAAAGGCTATTAAAACTAAGGAAACATAGGGAGAAAGGTAAAATTCCTTCATAGGTGAAAAACTGGATAAAATAGAGAAAAGATAGAGCATGAATTTTCAACATAGCAAAATGTTACCAGTGAGGTGTTGCGTGAATTGGACTTAGATCCACTGTGTTTAAATCCCAGCTTCATTTGCAATTTTGGAGTGTCTAATTTACATCCCTTTTTCGAGAAAAGGGATGTAGACTAGACACAGCCTAAGTGACAAAATTTATGATAAGAGTAGATGGCAGTTAAAATTCGAAACTGAAGGAGGAAAAAATTATGCTTACTGGAAAGAATAATTTGAACTACTCTTAGGTATTGCTGGAATCTCCACTAAATGTATCCATTCAGTAAAACTTTATGGGGCTTAATATGAACAGATCAGAGCAAATGATTGCTTATTGTGCAGCAATGCTTCAAAACAAACAATGGACGGACCAGAAAATACTGTAAATATTTTAATGCCAACATAAAATTGATGCTATGCAATCACCTTGATTCTTGTGTTCAGCACTGGCAACTGCTTCAAAAATAATACATTAGAGGGTCCAGGGATGGGAAACAATAATGGATATAAGAAGTGGAAAGACTTCCAGGTGTGGAGGCTCAGTTGATTAAGGCTATTAAGTTTTAAGGGGGTGTGAATAACAAATAATGAATTAGGAGAAATATATTCAGAATATTAATGAATTCAACAATTTAGGCGGATTTAGAATAGGATTAGCCCCTTTACTCATGGATTTATCCATGTGTACATTTAAAAAAAATAAGGACATAAGGCATATAAACCCTGTTGCTTCAGAGCAGAAAAAAATTTGGGGCAGGTAAATTTCACAATTTTCCCCATATAGGAAACCTTGCACTTTTCTCTGACTCTGAATCCCAGCTATTGTCAGAGATAGTGTGATAGAATACAAGGATCTCAGATTTAATCTGATAATAGTAATTTCTATGTACTACTATAACAAGTAATTCCTATTTACACTTCTATAACAATCTGCCTTTCTGGTAGGCATGGTTCTACAATTTGTAGCCTGTAGCAAATTCATTAAGCTATGACTTTTTAATATTGTCACAATTTAGTTTTATCGGTTCAATCAAAAAGAACAGTCTTTGTTCAATAAAGAGATATTTTTATCTTAATCATGGAGGCCTTATTCGTACATAAGTAGCTTTTCTGCCTCTTAGTAGTACTATGAATTCCTGACATATGGGAAAATTGAATTAAGTTCTTTCACTGTGTTGTCATACATATACGCACATTGTGGAAAAAATGGTTTACTTATAAAAACAAAATAACTGTCATCAAATCATGGAGGATCAGCCTTGAAATCAAGAGGAGTGAGGGTTTGATTCAGTGAAGAACTGAGTACCTTCATTTCCCACTATGGGCATTTAGCAATTCAAAAAATTGGGTTCTTTGTTAAAATGCTAGCACTGGAACTTCTAGAGGTTTCTAATATGAACATGTTGTATACAGTGCCAAACTAATTTCCAGTCCATTGGAGAAATTTTTCAGGGTCTGAGAGATTAAAAAATAAAGTTTGTATGATATGTCCATGTTATACTCCAGGGGTGGGAAAGACGCAGCCCACCAAACCACTGGATCTAGCCCACAGGCCACCCAATCTAGCCCATGGGCTGCACCCATTCCTCCCCTCCTCCCCCCTCCAGCCAGGTTGCTCAGGCACAGAGCAGCCAGCAGCCTCAAAATATCCCCATGCCACTTTTAGCAGGTGGCTGCTCCCTGTGGCTCTGTGCTCCAGGGTGGGGCAGGCTTCATGAAAAACAGGCAATGGGAGTGAGAGATTTGGGGCATGGGCATTGCATGAAGCCTCCTATCTCCCTGGTGCCCAAAGTGAGTGAAGAATTTAGCGAAGGAAAGCCAGTTTGGTTTTTTTAAAATGAGTTTTGCATTTAGTTGATGTTCAGGAACAATTTGTGTAGTGGGAAGTGCTGAACCAAACACTAAACCATATATTTGATGAAAACCACTTTAAGTCAGGGAATCCAGCTACACTCATGTATTTAGTTGATAAAATAGTCTGAAGTCTATGGCTATCTTTTTCATGTGGGAGTAAAGTCTGTACTTTGAATCCATCTCCTCTGAAAATAGTGTCTTCCTCAATACCCTAGCTTCTAAATTTGGTACTTACAATCACATGCTTGAAATTTATGTACATTTCTATTTGCAAATCAACAAGAGAAAACAGCATATTGGAATTCCCATTTGTATGCACAAATGGAAAGTACATACATTGTATGCGTAAGTGTGTAGCACATGCATGAAGGAGCAAATCCCATTCTTAGTGCTCAGCATGTGACTCTTGGGTAGAAAGTTCTTCAGGGGAGAGCAACAAACTTTACACTAAATGACAGATCCTGATGTCTCTTGCTACCCCTCATCCCCCAGTGGAGAGGGAGGAAGAAGCAGAGATGCACATTCCAACCATCTTGCCATTTACCTGCCTGCTGATACCCTCCCTGAAAATTTTCTTTTACCTTTTTCTGTGTGGAAAACTGACCCATGGATAGAGTCCATGCTCCAAGAAGGGTACACACTCTCAGCAGTACCACCATAGCTCATGTTCCCTTTGCACAAATGAATTATACTCCTGCCAAGGGATTTGCTTTACCTGTAGAGGTAAGGTCAGGATCTGCCCTAAAGCAGACCAGTTTGAGAGCCCTTTGAAAAATGTGTCATGGTAAATTTGTTCACAAAGAAGTTTCAATTTCTCTTCCTCTCATTCTATGTGCATGTAGCTGTGCCTGAGAGGAGGATTTCACGTGCTTCATTGAAATCTTGATCTCACCTATTATTTCAGATAAATATTTAATAATTTTAATTAATTTTACTTTTTGGCCACTACAATTTTTAATGGGACAAATCGCTATACAGGGCTAAATACAGTCTGACATGTTAAAGGGTTTCAAGTTGTTACTAAAATCCTTCATTTCAGTATTGACAAGTGCTAATCTGTGATGGGTATGTGAGCAACTCCTGTGCATACATTAAAAAAAAAAAGGATATAAATAAGTCTTAGTGCAGAGGTGTTGTCAGCAAAGCCCTAAAATTGCCACAGTATTACAGCTTTGGGATGAGAATTTTGCTCATGGCAAGAACTAAAATAAACAGTATTCACATAGTTACAAAGGCAAGCTATGATAATTATCCTTCCAGTTCCACACAAAAGGAAGAAGATGGCATTTAAGGCTTGTATTTTTGATTATTTCCCTGACATCTGTTTCTAATGGCATTTGGGTAATGTCAGGGGTATAAGTAATGCCAAAAGTTAGAGGCCAATCAGCACATGTTATTAGTTAGGCTGATGATGCAAAGGAAAGGGAATAGAGTAACAAATGAAAGGGATCGCAAGTCAAACTGAATTGCTTATTTAACATTTCTCAAGCTGTTACCAAAGCAGTTAAACTGCTCCGATGACATTTCTCAAGCAGCCATCATTTGTCTCAAAACAAGCATTTACGTTTTGTCTCACTAGTTTAAGTGAGGGGAATATGAGACCTCTGTTAAATTTAAATTTAAGTAAGTCTGATTCTCCACTACAATCCAACTTTCCTCAGAGAGGGGAGCTTCAGGAAGATGATTGTTCCTAAATGCTTGGCCATTTGGCAAGATGTGACAGAGCTCTGTTCTGCTCTGTCTCTCTCCATCCACATCATGTGCAATCTCAATTGATTCAGCATGCTCTCCCTTCATGTTTCACTGGAGATACTAGAGGGTGCTTGTGAAGGAGGTGGTAGCAGAGCTGCTTTTACCAAATTTCTTCCTGCAGAGAGTTCCCAACACAGGAGGAATATTCCCTCAGCCACCTCTGTCTATTATTGCTTCATAAAACCAAGAATCGGGTCAACCTTATCTCTGCATCTGATAATGAGCATTCCTTATACAAACATTGCAACCCACTTTAAAAAGGAAGCAGTAACTATTTACTGTCCTCAGTTTCAAAATAATTTCAACCAAGAAAGAGATACAAATCAGCAATTCCTCACAGTTGCTGGTGGTGGGTGTTGTATTGACCTACCTAAACATTTCCTCGTGGAAAGAAAAACAGCAGTGTTTATTTTGTGTGTAAATGGCTCCAGTTCAGAAAATAAGGCAGACAATCAAAAGACATTTTCTTCTGCAAAACTAGGTTTTTGCTTCCTGAACTGAAATTAACTTATCTGACGGCAGTAGAAGAGAACGGTAAGAAGCAGCTTGCTGGGTCTATTGTTCTGGAGTACCTCTGTAATGCAGAGAAATCATTGAAGTGAATTCCTTATCTCCTGAAATCTGATGCTTTATTCAGTTATCTGTATTTTGCTTTTACTTCTGATCCTGAAAGTTGCCTTTCCAAAGGTTCTCTTCCCTTGTATTAATAATTACAAGTTAACAACAATATTCTACTCTAATATTCTACAATGTTTTAAACGATGATTCATAAAATCAAATAAGCAGCATTTTTTACTCTTCCCTCAGTAAATTACACTGTATTTCTTACACATTAATAGTTTTTCTTGTGATTAACTATTTTCCGACAAAACATCTGCTCTTTATTATAAACAAATTGTGTATTTCCAGTACAATTGAAAATGTAATTTAATGAAACTGGTTGACACTTACTTGGCTCTTATCTTTTTGCATGGATAACACAGTTTGGTATAGGTATGTTCCTTATGGATTAGCGAGTAGAGAAATTATCTTTTTCCTGACCTCTGGTATCAAAAATCCTTTAGTATTCTCTGCTACTGTAGTACTCCAGCTTGCTAGCTGTCAAATGACCAGAAAATTCACATTGTGGCTGACCCATTAGCCTGACCTCTTCCCTTGCCATGCCCAATTGCTTGGGGAAGTACAACAGACTGCAGTCTGTCACGCTCACATATAGCCCAAGAGTTAGATTTCACTGCAAACACCACCCTACTCTGCATTAATCACACTCAGCTGATTTCATCTGAGCAGCTCCTGATTCACACTGGCATAAGAAAAGAAGAGAATTGGGTATTCTATTCAAGTTCCCTCATCTTTTCGCTAACAGTTCTGCTGCCCTGCAGCTTCAGAGAAGAGAAACTTTCTTAGAAAGTTGTAAAGGTTGATATATCAACACAAACTGAAAGCAAATTTTTAGTTGCTTTATGCTAAGTATATCATGCAGTTCCCATTTTATCTTTCAGTAATTCCTGGGGCCTTATTTTCTATGCTTGCTGCTCAAAGCATGATCCTTAAAAGTTTAACATATTTGTGTACTTTTCCATGAGAAATTAGTGATCTTATAGAATGTAATAGAAAATTAAATTTCTTACTAGATGTGGTTCATAAAACCTATTCAACAAAGAGCATAATTCTCTGAGAAAAGAGTTCAGCGTGTAATTTTTTTTAATGGAAGTTACCCTGTAATTCTTCTAGAAATCTTATTGATTCCCTACTATTAAATGCTGAAGACCTGCTTAAAATGAGCAATTATGTTCTAATTATTATTACTACAACAAGTATTGAGCGTGTAATTCTTCAAGAAATTACACACAAATTTCTACTGGAACTGAAGAAAACAACTATTTTGAATCTATTTAATTCATCTGTGGACTGCATGACAATTACTCTTATTGTTTTACCTGCCATAAAGTGTAACAAGCACCATCTTATCCAACTCCCTCTTCATTCAAGTTGAACCTCTCTAGTCTGGCACTCTGACCAGGCAACATCCAACATGATTTTAGTTAGCCTGATGTCGCCAAGATTTTCACAGTCCCATGACATTTCTTTATAGCCACCAGTCCTGACTCTCAATGTTCTGTGATGTTATTTAGCTCTGACATACCCCTAAATGTCTTCTAAGAGCCCAGTAAACAGTGAAAGTGTTGGTAATGCTGCTAGGCAATATTGACCTCCCATGGATTGGCAAACTCTCTGGTTCGGAACTGGTCAGGTCCCAACCATACCAGATCAGAGGTTCAACCTATAATAAAACCAAGCTCCATCAACCATTACCTCGGATCCAAACATCATCACTGGTGATTTAGAAGGAACAAGCAGAAGTCACTCAACATATTCTGGTAGTACCATCTCAATGCAACAGAAATATCATGAACAATTTACCTCAGAATCATTAAAGCAAAAATTCACAAGTGCTATCGCCACACTAATATGAAGGTCCACCTGTGAGGGAGTTTCAAACATTAACATTATAGAAAGAGCAAAAACTACCAGCATTGAGGCAATAACCATCAAAGCTCATCTTAGAAGGACAGATCATGTTACCAGAATGGGATGACAGACTTCACAATACAATTTTCTATAACAAGCTCAATCTTGGAAAGTATAGGACAGGTGGTGAAAGACACTCACCTCAAGCAGGTGAAACATTGACAACTTTGAATACATATCCACAGATGGATTAGAATGGAGATTGTAAATGCTTTGAGGAAGACAGATGCAAAAAACTGAATGAAAAAAGGTTCTGGCATCATACCAAGTCTTCATTGGGTGTCTGTACATTCCTGTATGTACAATAGAATACAGCGCCACACCTTCATTTACACTTGAAAATACTTTCTATTAAACACACACAGAGAAGGCTGTTAAGAATTGGCTTGTTTTTAATTGTGTTTTGTTGTTTTTAGTACATCTAGAAAGGGAAAATATGAATACAGAATAAAGGCAAACAGATGGTTTAAGAGGAACTGAAAGACTGTTAACTCAAAAAAATCACACTTGTCTGAACTTTTCTTCACTCACAACTGTTACAATAACTATGAGAGATTAGAGAGAAAAACTATTTCTCTGTTTCTTCAGTTTGTGCTTTTCACAAGGATTTTGTAAAGACATTTTTCCTTATTTCTAAATACATTTACCATATTGCAAGCAGTTTTCTCGAGTTTTCACACTGCAACAGTTGAGAGGAAAAGCATTTATGCCCTCTCAAATATATCTGTCTCTACACACACATCTAAGAGATAAAATTTGTTTGCAAAATTGGCATTTAAAAAAAATATCAGTAAATTATAATTTGTCAACATGCCTTTAAACATGTGTAAGAAGGAAAAATCTTTCACTAGAGCACACTGATTTTATCTTCTGTCTCTTGAGCAGTCAAAGTAACACATAAAGGTTATCCCATGTTGAGAATATAGTATAGGTAAATTATCAGGGCTAGGGGACACAGAGCCATTAAACAATCTCAGAAAAAAAGGGGCAATGATATATTACACTCATTTATTCTATCAAAGTTGCTGCCAGCTAGCTTTACCTTTGAATCAAGTGGCAAATTCATTCTGTTCCTCAGGCAGCCAACACTCAATGTGGTGTTCAGAATCCAGAAAACACGTGTGTGCCGAGTGAAGAAATGATACAGACACTCAAAGTAACAATCATTTATAGACATAGCCCAGATATACACCATTCAGTAAATATTCATACCAAACTAAAGTAACATACACTATACTTAATCATAGGGAAATAGATGACTGCCTATATTCTTGCTCATAATTGATGTGAAATACCAAGTTATTAAAACTTTAATCATATATAGCTATTGTAGTTTATTCAAAAGATTACTTTTTTGCTTTATACATCATATGTAAGAGAAGTACCAATGACTTCTCTCTTTCTAAGTTTGAAGAAGTGAATTACATTTCCACATATTGATTTCATTTCCTTTTAAAAAAATACCAAGAGGGAGGATGAACTGGACTGCAATCTCTAACATTGAAATTATCTTCTATGGATATGGAGGAACAGATGCAACGGAATGATGATGCTTAAAGGAGTATTTAAACAAGTAGATATTTTGCCTTTTCATGTGACTACTCCAATAGAATGGTTTTTGGTGGAGGACGAGGAGGAGAAGCAGGAGCAGTAGTGTGGGTTTGTTTTGATTTTGTAGTTGCTCTCTGTAGCCAGACAGGAACCCCCCCACACACACCCCGCAACATCCATCTTGCTTGCCCCTTTTAGGTGCCTTGGTGCACACAGGGCACAGAGAGCAATAAAATTAGCATATTTGAAGGCTTGACAGAAGGCCCGGATATGCTGGCTCAGTGTGACCCTGAATGACTGTAAACATAGATAGAGGGGGCCATACACCAATTGTTGACCTGTAAGGGTGGCAGAAATTGCCCTTGGATAGCACTGATATTGATACAATCACACAACCATCCTCGGAGGGGGGGAATCTCCCGCTGAGAAAAGAATGCCCAGTACTCCCAATTTAGTTATCTCTCTTACAAGTGTAAACGATGTTCACAACTCCCTTGTAAGAACTGGCGTCACAAACACGGACCAGCACAATTTGGCATCTTAGATAAGAAGGAGGATACGTGTCTCCATGGGTATAAAGATGGGCCCAGCAGCCCACTTATTTGAGCTTCGATCCACCAACTACTTGATGGTTGGGTTATGTGATTGAATTCCCAAGGTCCACATGGGGACTCCCTGCCTCGTATTCGTCTTTCCTAGGAACTGAGTGACCGATATTGGCCCAACACGCTGGAATCGAGAGACGCAGAAGGGGGTAAAAATTGTACCCATATGTGTCCTTTTGTCTTAGTGCATGAATAGACAGAGCTCTTTAAAGATTAAGCTGTCATTTGGTACCATTATTTTATTATTATTATTATTATTATTATTATTTTTCTTTCTTTTTTTCTCTCTTTTTCCTTGTAACCATTTTTATGATCTGTATTTGCTAGTAGTTAAGAAATAGAGCAATAGCCACTGTAACCATATGTTTTAGAAGCCTCTTTAATAAACCTGTAACTGTTTAAGCTTTAACCTGACTCCTCCTGTTGCTGTAACAGAACTAAACACAATTAAAAGAACTCCAGAAGGTCAAAGGGGTAGACGCAGGCAGAGCTAGGCGTTTGGATCATGTCACCTTCACAGGACAGATCCCTGGGGCACTCGTCAGCCATTCCTAGACTGCCCGCTGCAAAGAGACCGTGTGTCCTAGCAGTTAAAGTCTTGGATGTAATAAGCTCTCCCTGCAAACTTTTGGGGCACCCATCAGCCTCTCTAGGCTGCCCGCTGTGAAGGGACCCTGCGTCCTAGCAGTCGAAGTCTGGGGTGTATAATAGAACTCTCACACACACCACTCACTACCCTGACCATCGGCTGAGACTCTCGAAAAGACATTTCTTTGAAAGTTACATCAAAGAACATTTCTCAGTCAACATCTTCTGATTCTCTGATGTGGCAAAATTAACATAAGTGCCACTTTCTTAATTAAAAAAAAATCAGACTATGCCATCACTTCAGGGGACTGCAGAAGTAAGAAGTCTTACCCATACAATCTAGGGTGCTTACCTTTACCCTTCTGTGACGGGGCGGCCCCGCCCCGCACTCAAGCCCAGGGCAGCCACCTGGTGCAGGGGGCAGAGAGGACGCCACCCACACAGCCCTACTGGGCATGCTTCCAGGGGGACCAGGGTATAAAGGACTGCCGGCCTGCTCCAAAAGGGGAGACTGCAGCCAGAGCTGGAGCTAGAGCCACATGGCCCGCGGCACAGACTGGACGGATGGAGAGGGAGTCACCAGGCCTGCTGGATCCACCGCCACCAGTCCCAAGCTGAGCTCAACCCCGACAACGGAACCGCCAGCCGCCCACCCTCGCTGTGACCCAGGCACCAGACCAGCTGCCCCCCAGCCCCGACACCGACGGGGGATGTGCCACAACTGCCACGCCACTCATGCCAATGGATGAGACCACTACGGGTCGGGGAGAGGGGGTAGGAAGTGACCCAGGGCAGGGAGCTGGAAAAGCCCCTGAGGGCACGTTGCGGGGAGCCACCTGCCGCTCATAGGGCCCTGGGTTGGTGCCCAGTGGAGAGGGAGGGCCCGGGCCCCCCTACCCCAGCTGCCCTGGACCCCAGCGAGTGGGGGCTGAGATAAAGGATTTTTGGACTAGGCCTCAGGGTCTGCGTATTGAGGACTAGGCCGGGAGGCCGTATTTCCCCTACTGCAGGGGCAGTGGACTTTGAGACTAGGCCAGTGGGCCATATTTCCCCTAAATAAGGGGCATCACGCTTCGGGCCTAGGCCCAAGCAGGCTGAATTATGCCCTGAGCAAGGGCGGCAACCCCGAGCGTGAGGGGTGGCCCCCGACACCTTCCGTGGGCTCAAGATATAACTCTGTTCATTTGGGCACCCCATAAACAGAAACAATCAAGGAGACAGACAGAAACCATACAGGTAAACAGTACAGAAGTAGGGACTATGGGGAGAGGGGGAAGATTAGCAGAGATTTCATAGCCACAACAGTTGAGTGTTTCCTTGCCAGATAGAATGCCATCAGATAACATTATTTTTAACTACCTTAAGAGATCCCTGGTTTATCTGGTGATGGTGGGGGCTATTAGGACAACTGCCCCCGTAACAGTCCAATATAGCATTGTTCTGATAGAATTTAGAAAGACCAACAATGTGGCTTTCTGGGTTATGCTTGCTACTCTTCTAATATGGCTGCAAAAAAGGCCTCAAACCTTATAATAGCAGTTCAAATGGCAATCATCAGTGGATATTTTAAACTTATACAGGCTCTGATGTAAATAATGCATGTCCCAGGGAGTGAAACTAAAGTGAACTGATCACAGGGGTAATGTATAAGAACAGCTGTTATTAAGATGGACTGAGATAAAATGTTGAAATGGCCATTTTCACCTATCCTAAGACAGTTGTAGTTCTAATGGCAAATTAACTCAGTGGCCAAAATTTGGGAAGTCAGGTAATATTCATCATGTCATTTCACCAGATGTACAACAGTAACTCTATTGATTTCTAATGTCACAGTAGTATAAAATTGGAGCAATATATTGAGAAATTAGTTTCTTAATACATTGTTACCACATTGCTGTTATAGCATATCCCTTCAACTATTGTAAGTCAATACTATGTTATGGTCATTGCTCACAGGTGTTGTATGTTTAAATGAGATGTATGGATTCTCATCTGGGGGATAATGACTCTCAGGAAGCTGTAGACAGATTTCAGGGTGCCGTGATCACTACACCTTTCTAGCTAGATGTGAGAGGGTGCTAATATTTAATGGAGGAGAATTCTCAGGTTTTTTTCTCTAGTGTAATAAGGAGTAAGAGTATCAAGAGAAGTTAACCACTGAGCTGCTAGAGGTATGAGATATAGGAAAAACGATGCAGCATAGAAAATGTGTAGTCTTCTGAACATGCATACTACATTTATTTGTATTTCTCTCATATCTGGTAAAATTAATTATCCTGCACCTTTCCACAAGTTTCCTCCTTCCTGACAGTCATCACTACCCAATTATTGTATTGTTCTAAATTCCCAGAATGGTAGCACAAGAGATCAGCCAGCTCTGTATTTCTCAAATACTTGAGCACGATTAGTAGTGGTTGCACTCAATATAAATATGCATAATTCTGACCTCTACAACAAGTATTTCTTAATTAACAGACAATGGTTTCAATCCAAATTTAAGAAGAGTTTTTCCTAGGGTGACCATATTTCCTTACACTGAATACAGGATACCTTGTAACAGTATTTGTATTCAGGTGAGTTCAATTGCAATCATAACTGTACAGTGCAAATGTCCAAATTAACATCAAGTTGACTAAGTCCCTGTTAAACAAATACTGCATAGCTGGATTCTTTTTATTTATCTCCTCTTTAAGGTTTCAGAGCTCATATGGGAAAAGAGACACACAAACACACATAGTCTTCTCATACATAGTCTTCTCATACTGCTCACAGAGCACAGTCAGTGCCGTCTGGAAATAGGAAGGGGGCTGATGGACCAGCAGAGGGAGTGGTGGTCCCTGTACATTGCAATGTTGCCCCACCATCAGCTTTGCACACCCACTACTATTATTGGTAACTGGACTGCCATTCAACACTGGTGGGTCAGTGGCTGGCAAGCAGGTAGGAAGAAGAAAATATGGGACAATTTATCCTTTCCCCTTCTCTTTCTCTCCCTATCCCCTCTTTTTCTGATATGTATTTGTACGTCTGGACCCCTTGCTCCATTCGTTTGAAGAAGTGGGTTGTGCCTATGAAATCTCATATCATCATCTACATTTTTTGTTAGTCTCTAAGGCTACGTCTAGACTGCAAGCCTCTTTAAAAAGAGGCTTTTTCGAAAGATACTTTCAAAAAAGCCTCTTTCAAAAAAGAGTGTCTAGACTACAACCAGTACTTTCGAAAAAGAGCACCAAGATAGTCTGGATGCTCTCTTTCAAAAAAAGCTCAGTTTGCATTACATAGTGCCTTTTTTCGAAAGAGCACTTTTGAAAAAAGGTGTTATTCCTCGTAAAACAAGGTTTTCCGCTGTTGAAAAAACTGCCATGTTCTTTCAATTTACTTTCAAAAGAATGTGGCAGCAGTCTAGCCACAGAGGAAGTTTTTTCAAAAAAGGGTCCCTTTTAAAAAAAAAAAACCCTATAGTCTAGATCAGGGGTCTCAAACTACGGCCCGCGGGCCGGATGCGGCCCGCGAAGCCCTCTCATCCGGCCCGTGGAGACCTTTTTGTCTACGGAAAAAAAATTACGGAAATTTACGTGTATCCTGCCAAGATCAGCCGCCGCTTACGTGGACGTTATGTTTTTACCGAATTAATATAGAGGCACGCAGTAGTGTGTTATGTTTTCCAACCGATCATTACATTGCAAAACCTCATTCGCTACTTAGAATGAAATACGTGAAGAACAATTTGAGAACAAACTTGTCCGATGATAATCTCAGGTCACTGTTGATGTTAGGGACAACAAATCTAAAGCCAGAAATGTCTGCTATTTTAGCATCCAGGAAACAATTTCACCATTCACACTAATACAGGTGTTCATGTGTAGTGTATCAATGTGTTATTAAATAATAACTGAATAAAATAATATTAAATAAATAATTAAAAACAACATCCATGTTTTGATTGTTTTTTATTTGGACCTCAAGTGTGTAGTCGGCCCCCGAACTGCTGTTTGATAGTTAATGCGGCCCTCGGGCTGAAAAGTTTGGAGATCCCTGGTCTAGATATACCCTAAGGTGCTGCAGGACCATTCATTATTTTTTAAGTGTTCTCAAATGGTTAGAGCAAAGCAATTCCATTAGAAGGTGGTTGGTGAACCAGAATCCTGGTTAATATAAGGTAAAGACCAGAGAAGGCTAATTAATTGGTTTTCAATTTTTTTCCTCTTTAAAAATGGTCTTGTGAGGGAAATATATCTGAGATTTGTACAGAATTTAAGTGGTACAGATTAATTAAGATACATTAGGAGGGTTGCTTCATTTATATTAACATGGTAATAAGCCAGTGCCAAGTGATGAATACTGAAACAGAGGATAACAGTTTATTGCCAAGAAAAGCTTTCTGTATTATTATGATAATCCTCTCTCTACCACAGTGTTTTCCTCCAGCCCTACTAAAGTTATGTCACACACCCAATTGCTAAAGCGTATTCAAGGCCTTCTCCACCCAGCAGAGAAGTTTTGATTTGGGTCTACAGGCCCTCCCTGAGACCCTTAGTAGCCTGTAAGAGAGCTGTCCCTTTACTTTGTCACCATCCAAAGGGTATTTTTTTGAATATATCATTTAAACCTGAAAAGTCAATGAAGTAGAGTGTCCTATCATAAAAAATACATAGTTGCTATTATTTTCTGTTAAGACCTTCTTCAGATATTCCTTGATGCAAGGATGATGGCTAACAAGCGGGTTCACTGGTGTGTTTTTAAGTTGCTGAACAGCCCAATTCAGGACCTGAAGATATTCCCACAGAAATGACAGGTGTAATCTTGAGGAGACGGCATTATTGCCTTATTTCCTCCTTTGTCGCTTCTATGTCTTATGAGCAGATAGGTCTATTCTCTTTAAATTGAGCTGTGGTCAGGTGTATTGAGTGGCTCCACTATATTCTGTTCTACACTGAGTCCTCTCAGTTTGTTGGGCTGATGCTTTCCTTTTAAAAGAATACTCTCAGTAAGTCTTTGAAGCACTTCCACTGACCTCAATGAACCCTTCTTCCCTGTCCTAACAGAGAAGAGCATGTGCTTCACAAGGCTAGTGTCAGGCATACATACACAGTGACCAGACCAGCGGAATTGGTGTTTTATGACCTGCACTTCTGTACTGCTGATGTTGGCTGCAGAAAGAACACCAATGTTAGCACATCTGTCTTCCCAGATGACCCACAGAATCCTCCGGAAGAAGTGCGGGAACCTCTCCAGCCACTTGAGATGTCATCTGTAGGTTACCCAGGTCTCATCCCCATAGAAAAGGGGCGAAGGATAACAACTGCCTTGCAAACCAAGAGCGCGGTGCCTCTTTGCAGATCTCAAAGTCATTGAAGACTTAAATAGTCTTCCAAAGAATTTGCTGGCACAGTGGATCCTGTATTCAATTTCTGTGTCAGTGCTAGCTGTTTGAGAGAGATGACTGCCAAGGTATGGAAAACGGTCTAAAGTTTCCAGGGGTTCTCTACTGATGGCAATTTATGGAATACAAAGAATAGTTGTGCAGGTGAGGGCTGGTAGAGTACCTTGGCTTTCCTCATGTTAAAAGACACATCTAGAATGTGATAGGCATCTGCAAAAAGGTATAGGGTTCTTTTCTTCTATGTGTGCACAAGAATAATACACCCATCTGTATACTGAAACCAATTATGCAAATTCTACAAACTTAGATTTTGTTTAGAGATATCAGAGATTGAGGAGTTGACCATCTATATGATGCTCAATTCCCATTCCACCCAGAGCCAGGAGAGTTTTCATAAAAGCAATGATGTCTAGCTATAGAGTGGCCATTGTGATCATCTATCCTGACCTACTTTTCTTTAACTTAGCTCACAAGGTATGTCTATGCTTTAGCTGGAGGAGAGATTCCCATCTCAAACTGCACCAACTCTCATCACACTAAAAACAGTGTAGCTGCCCTATGTACATACCCCTCCCAATGTACTAGGGCATATTCATGGCTGGCTAACCCCTTTTGCTCTTTCTGCCACCAGTTACACTGCTATTTTTTAGTGTGCTAGCAAACCTGGTATGTTTCAAGCTGAACATTGCACCCTCAACTTGAAGATGTAATATATTTCTCAGTTTTCAAAATGTGGGCAGTACTTCGTGCTTGCTCATAGTGGGAGATAACAACCAGTATGAGCCAAAGAAACAAACAATAAAACATAAGATGAATCTTTTGCATTCTGATGCATAGGTTTTCCACTATTACTCCTGATGAAACAACAGGTATTCGCTAGTATGTTCGTTCTTTTGAACACTCCTACATAGACATTGTATTTTCCATTTCAGCTAGCTGACTAATGTATTACACAGATCCAAGCCTGAACATAGCAATAGTTTAATTTAGCTGGCTAATCACATCTCTCATCATCTGGAATATAACTGATACATTTACAGAGCTATTTTTCTAACAAACAACCCACATTTTGAATGTATTGACATTTAATTACTTTGTGATTTTAGGGTGATCAAGCTCATCAATCAATTTCTCCATCTTGAGAATTTTACTCAAGTAAAGTACAAAAAGACCCAAAAATTGTAGTACCTGGAATATGTGCTTTTGTAGTTGAGCTTCAGGTATTTGGTCAGAACAGGTTTCTTCTATTTGGTATCTATCTATCTATCTATCTATCTATCAAAATTAGAAAGCTGTTGACTGTCTCTTTGTAAACTGTTCATGTAAGCTTCAGAAAACAAGACTAACCTGGTAACCTTACCCACAGTTTATTTTTAGCACATTTTTTAATTTAGCTGTTAGTTCATGCTATTAGCCATGGAGTTCTTTCTGCTGTTCATTCTTTTCTTAAAATTGCTTCTCAATTAAATTTACAATGACCATTTCACAATCAGTCATATCTTTTTAGACTGATGGTTATGAAATTCTGAATCAGCACTTGTATAATTCTTTGATTATGGATAATCATAGATTATTAATGAAGCTGCAAAGATGTAAAATTTGACTTTTGATAGGGATAATGATCGCCTGTGGATCACAGCATAATAGTGTAGTTTTAGCTTACTTTGATGCATAGATGTTATAAAATGAATGCATAGTATCAGCAGGCTATTACACTAATAAAAGGCCAAAGGGTCATCTTTCCTTTGATAGGAAAAATCTAGTGATATGTGCACTCAGGATTGGGAAGTGCAAACCTAAACTTAACAGATCTTCTGACAATTTTCCCTATAGCTTAGGGAAAGTCACTTTTTCTCAGTTTGTCTGCTTGTAAAATACTCAAAGTACTTTTTCATCTTTATGTATTAGGTAACACACTGATAATGGTATTTATATAGTTGCAGGATATTATTTGTCTTTGTTTTCCTCTTTTGTCATTAAATTAGCATGAGACTAGATTTTGGGGGATATTGTCCACTGACTAATTCATGGTCTTCCTTGTTTCAAATAATGTTTGAGATTTAACTATTTTCCTAAAAGACTTGTTATCTAATCAAAGAGCTATTGATTAATGACTGTTTTGGATTATTTTCTTCAATATTCAAGTATTTTGATATAGAATTCAGTTTACATTCTATATTGCATTTACTTTTTCCTCTCTCTGTATTGCTCTGCATGCAAAGAGTTGCTTCGTTTCAGAATGAAACACCATTTCAGTTAATAGCAACAGGGAGCAAGATTTTTATAAGTGACTGAATATAAACAGCAGGAAAAATGCATGCAACACCCATCCACCCCAGCTCCTATGTATTTAATCTAACTGTGTAAAGATGTATTATCAACAATTCAATGCAGGCAACCTATTAACATGCAATGAGGAAAAAAAGCAAAATTATAAATTGTATATACAAGACTGGCATTGTTTTGTAGATCAGACAGAATTTATATAGTGGTTTAAAAACCTGTTAGATATATGGCTAGAGAATATTTCATGTCCATTATGATCCAGAGTTTGGAGTCTGCTTCTTAACACTGAACAACACTTGTATTTGACTGTTGTAATCAGCAGTGCTGTTACCACTGACAGCTGTCTGAAATTTACTTTTTTTTATCAGGACATCACTTCTCTCTTAGGCTGAACTTAAGTTATTTTTTGGCCTCCTCCATAAGTATGACATCAGAGTGGATGTCATCAAAAGCAAGCATCCAAGATCTGTTCTGTGATTGGGAACAAGAATTTTTTATTTCCTGAATCTACATTAGATTTATACATATCTCCTCTTAAAAACTTGGCACTTTTATTGAGACTCCAATTAAGTTCACCTTCACAGTGTGTGCATGTGCGGGAGAGACTAGGTGGTGTCAACTGTAGACAAGTGGAGGAAATCATATAGTTTGAGCATATGAAAAGGACTAGAAGAATGTACAGGAAATAGAATGTTAGGCTTAGAAGCTCAGGGAAAGAGAAGGGTCAGAAAACCTGAATTAGAGGAAGAGTGGTTATACAAAAAGATTTGGTTAGCAAAGTTTCCTAGAACTGCTTCAAGACATGGTGGAATAGAGAAGGACTGAAAGAGGTGACCCCAAATATGTAGCACTAAAGCTAGAATCACAATCTTCTTCAAAATGGGAATTTTGTCATGGGATGGCCGCAGAATTGCCTACAGCAGCAGCTATGTCAATGCTTAATAGTTCATGAAAGTTCAGTCAATTTATTAATATTTATTTGTGTTACAATAGCAGTTAGAAACCTCCACTAGAGCAGACTATACTCGGCTGGGTACTGTACAGAGATAGGAAAAAGGGGATCCCTGCCTCACAAGAACCTACAGTCCAAGTAATAAGGTTTTTTTTTTACTATTTTTAGATGTGAAAACAGCTTTTGATCTCAGACCAATATTTCTGACTATTTAAAAATGACATGAAATAATAATAGCTGCATCAGCAATCAGACCTTGGAAACCTACATTCCCTCCACAAGGACTCTGACACTCTAAGGCCCTCAAGGATTTTATTTTATTAAACAGGAAGAAGGACAATTATGTAAAATCTTCTTTATTAGAAGAATAAAATAATAAAAATCTGTTATATCACATGGCCTAAGTATCTTATTTGGGTATTTACTTTCATATTATTTACTAGTAGCTGCAAGTCAACGCTGTTGCATAGGTTGATTTCTAAAACCATGTGTAAAAGAAGGGCTGAAAGTGATTGAGATTTTTAAAAATTGTATTTTAGGGGATAGTTTTTTAGAATATGCCAGGTTGGATAATGACTGGGATTCACACACAAACAAAAAATCTCTTGATCATTCTTGGAGCTGTTTCCATCACTGCAAATCTTTAAAGTGATAGTTGAGGTTATTGTGTGTGCAGATTGTGTTATGCGGATTTGTACAGATGTTTCCAGGTATAGCAGGAGACTACTGACCATGACTAGAAGCCAGTTTCCCCTTTCTCCTGCACCTCTTCTCTTACTCAGCTTGTCAGCGGACTAAAAATGCAGGTGAGCATTGTGTAGGACTTCTCTCCATTTTGAGAGATCCTGGTGCAGTGTCTCCTAAGTGTCAACATAAATGTTTCACTTCCTTTAGCAAGTCTTTATAACACTTCTGTGGTCCTCCCACTTTACAGTATCCTTCTTTTAGCTGAGAAACCAGGACCTGTTTTAGGAGGCAATGGTCTGGCATCCGAACAATGTGACCAATCCAGAGAAATTGCTGATGGATAATCATTGCCTTGATACGGGTGGTCTTTACCTCTTCCATTGCATTAATGTCAGTGTACCTGTTTTCCTATATGATCTTCAAGATCTTGTGAAGCACTGATGATACCTCTCAAGGACTTTCAAGTGATGTCTGTAGATAGTCCACATTTCAGACCCATACAATAGTGTTGGGAGAATGATGGCTTCATAGACAAGAAGCTTGCTTTAATGAGAACTCTGCTATATGACTGCCTAGAGGTTTCAGAAGGGAGATATTTAAAACACACATTGCCACATTTTTATAACACCTCTGCTATTCCAGACATGGTGTTAATATAATCCTAAATATGATCCTGGAGGAGGATGTCAAATGCTGTCTACAGGGAGTAGAAAGTCAGAGGCAGCAGTAGAGCAAGCCCACCACACACTCTTCAACCACAGTAGCAGCTCCTGCAACTTCTCCCACACCAGGCTTGGCTCCTTATTCCAGGTGGTTTGATCTGTCTCCTGGCGCATAAGCATGTGGGCCTGATGGGCATGGTGACCAAGCCAAATTAGGGTAATTTTTCCTTCTCACTCAAATTTGTCCCACCAAACGAAGGTGGTTCTGCAATCCCATACAGCAGGGACCAGTTCACAATGCCCAGCGTGGAGAGCTTGAGATCCTTCAATAAGAACAGCAGGATTTGCTAGATGTGCTGTTTCCTTCCCTCTTTCAATATCTTGCAACTCCCTGGCTCCCCTTTCATAATCCTCCCAGAGGTCAGGACCCAAAAATTGAGAAATACTGCAGGTCTGATAGTACACCTTTACAATATATATTCAGTTTCTATTAATCTGGGATGTCTAGTGCTTCTGTTGCCATAGTATCCCTAATAAAAGGTATTCATGATATCCACAGGGAGTTTTTTAGCTTTCTGCAATGATGTATACGCTGTAAAATCATTGAGTTAAATTACATTTGGGGTGGGTTTTGGCACCTTTGACTTCTTCATCTGCACTCTTCCTACCAATACACTGTTGCAGGGTGCACTCTGACATTCCAAATGGTTGCATGGGAGCATAATGGAGTTTGGATAGTATCCTAGGTATTGAATTCCCTTTGTATTCACATATCTTATTCCTAAAGGTTCTAAACTTCACTTGTACACCAGCTCTCTTCTCATTTTTCCTGTAGCCCTGTTTCTTTAGTCTTGTAGAAATTTGTTCTTTCCCTCATAAATTACTAAAATATTATTTCCTTCCCAAGAAAGAAAGGTTCCTGGAATGCTTTTATAGGTCAAAGTCTGACTGCAGTATTAAATATAATCACTCTGCATTCATAGAATGGAATATCTAAATGCAAATCTGTAGGACATCAAAATCTTTCCAGACCAAACAAAACAGATCTATGTATAAAGCACCATATGTACTGTGGGCACTGCAAATCATTCAAGTAAGTAATGACACCCAAAGGAAGAGTGCAGATGCAAACAAGAAAAGAACAGTTCTAAAACAAACACTTGAGGAATTTCAAAAGCAAAATTAAATTAACTTGAAATGTGGTCCTGGACCAGAACATGTAGGCTTAACAAAAAGGTTTATTTAAACCTTATAATAAAGCAGAAAAAAATGAAAACAAATCCTAGCTAGTTTCTGGCCCAAATACACTTAAGTATTAACATTTTCCATGAGGAGGTGGGAGTGGCTGCAGAGGAGATAAATCAAAGAGCTTTTTTCTCCTGATTGAATCCACAATGAGAGATATAAATGACCACTTAAAGACCTAGTCACATCCAAACAACGTAGAAAATTCATTCAAGGCTAAAGCAGTTAAGTGTGCGTATATCATAGATCAGAGCTATGATTTTGGGGTTCCTCAGTGTATCTGTTCAATTTCAGAACATAAAACTTTTACTGTTTCATATTTTTAAGAAAGGTTCAGAGGAATAATCATTCCTTCCTTCTCTTCCCTGGATTAGAAACTGTTTGCTTTCAAAGTTTGAAAGCTATAATTTAGAAGAAGTGCTTAGAATGTTAAGAGGACCTTTTGGCAAAAAATGTTTTACATCTTTTTAATCAAGCACACAAATACTCCAGGGCAGAAACAACTTTTCCTCCCCATTAGAGGGTTTATTTTTGTTTATTTTATAGAATATATGTCATGAAAAGTGACATATCATCACAAGTTATCAACCTTGATGATTAAGTAAATTATTGTTACCGCCATTGAAGGTATTGGAGATAACCATCTTCTAGATATAGCAGTGTGGAGAGACGATTTCTGATAGCAGAGGATTGTTTAACCAAACAGACAATGGCATGACATGATCCATTGCTTGGAAACTGAATCTAGATACATTCAAATTAGAAATAAGGAACAACATTTTAGTGAGGGTAGTTAATGAGAACAACCTCTATCAGCTGAAACCTTGTAAAACATATTCTGGCTTAACTGGAATGTATAAACTTGGTACAGGAAATTTGAGAGATTTTATGGCTTGAAGGAGGACAGGATAAATGATCCCTTTGAAACCCAATTAGGAATGTCCTCATTCAGTGATGATTACTCATTGACAACTACCATAAAAGACCTGTTATCCATAAACCTATATTAACTAAAATATTTATATCCAAATCTTTATAAATTATATCTTAAAATCAGCCTTCCCATTTACTTTTGCCTATGGTTGATTTTAGGCTAATTGGCCTTCAGTTATCTAGGTCATTCTGTTTCCTCCCACGTCCCCTTCCCCCCCTTTTTAATAATGGCACAACATTTGCATGCTTCCAGTCTTCTAGAATTGTGTTACTGTTAGCCATAGCATGATTCCATTCCACAACCTGAAGTGCACTAACATTTTTTAAAATATATATAGGTTTAGGAATTCTTACCAGGGAAGTACTATGGAGTCCTACGTATTGAGTGTTACAATGGGTCTCTATGAATTATTTATACTGAATTCTGCTGTGGTATGTGTATTGTTATGCTGAAGTGTTTTGTATCTGTTCAATAACACTGGTTGTTTTGGAGAAAAACTACAGCCCACTTGCCCCAATCCTGAGAGGTATTGATGAACATCAAGACATTCAGTAGTTCTGTAACAAACAAACAATAAAGTGAACCATGGCAAATGATTTCTCCTAGAAAAGTAGTTTGCCAACAATAGTTTAAAATTTATTTAAAACATTCTAATTCTATATTATCAGAGACTGTCAGATGAATCTCTCTGGTTAAAAAATTCTGTTTTAGAAATTCTTCATTCCTAAACTGTGAATTAGGATGCATTTTCTGATGCTAGTTCCCTTAAATTTCCTTCATGACTGAAAATTATTGAATGTATTGCTGTTGTGGAAGTAATATGGCTAGTAAGGACTACTTCTGGTGATGTATGGAAATAATCAATTGCAGTAATAGTATAAAAGCAGTCTGTTGGCATGGTTTTAAAATGAATCACTCTTTACCCAACCAGAACAAACAAAGATAGCATTTGGATACAAAAGCATAAGGCACTATAGAAAACTAAAGTAAATAGTAGTTGAATCTGAATTCAACTGTATTCCTCCAAGTCATGATACAATTTGGCTTTTTGTCCTTGTAACATTGTGAAGAGTCAGTTTAAGAAGAGATATTGTTTTTGCAGCTCCTGAGCCACATTTATCTCTGTTTGTGAGGCAAACAATGTCTAATGTATGGACTTCATATTATATTATGCAAAAATGCAGTGTGGCAAGGTCTTCGCTCAGGCCCCTTGATTTAGGACCCCTTCTTGGTCTACAAATCAACCAGACACACTTTCTGGTACAGTCTCCTGTGCCTTTTAGTGTCAGTGCCAATTTCCCACCACCTTCTATTTACAGAGCTTTTATTCACAGCCAACTCAGCCAGCCTCTCCTTCTGGCTTGAGAGCACACTCAGCCATACCCTGACTCCTCGCTCCTCCCTCTCCACTTCCCCTCTGGTTGCCTTATGTAGCTCTCTGGGTAATGAGGCCCACAGCTGCTTCCATTAGCCTCTCAGATGGCTTCCATTTGGCCTTTTCAGCCAGGCTGTAGTGGCAGAGCTGCGGCTTAGCCAGCAGTCTGTCACAGCAGTTACATTGTTCTGTGTGTGGGTATGCCTACACTTGCACCCTCTTTCGATACAGGAATGCAAATGAAGATATTATAACTTTCAAATGAAGCCTGGATTTACATACCCTCATAAAATGAGGTTTAACAGTTATTTCAAGAGAAGGGTTTTTTCTCGAAATAGCGCCATAATGTGATTATGCAAATGAAGTGTGGAATATGTAAATCCCGGCTTCATGTGCAATTTCGAATGTCTTCATTTGCATCCCTCTATCAAAAGAGGGTGCACGTGTGGACATATCCTGTTGGACTAGTTATAGCTTATTAGAGCGCAATCATGCATTTAGACGTAGTCATTCAGTACAATTGTAGATTAAACACATCCTTTAAATATTTGCATTTTTAAAATGGTTCATTACGAAATTCTATCAGAACAAATGCTTCACCTATGAATTCAATGAGCAGTTAGGCAATGAGCTTCAAGTAAGGCTTTGCCCGTAAGTATGCAGACAGAAACTAATACAGTTGAATGTGTGACATTATCCTCCAAAAGTATAAACAAATCAATGCAAGTATTCTTGTGATTGAAGCAGGAATAAAATACTGTATGCATGGCATAACTCTACAACCTAGTATAGAACCATCTCATTAGACAAAAGCTCTTGTTGACATATTACACAAATCTTATGTAAGGTAGCAATGCAACAATCCTAGATTCACCCATTTATCTCTCTCAGGGTACGTCTAGACTACATGACTCTGGCGACAGAGGCATGTAGATTAGGTTACCTGGCATAGGAAAATGAAGTGGTGATTTAAATAATCGCCGCTTCATTTAAATTTAAATGGCTGCCGCATTGAGCCGATCAGCTGTTTGTCAGCTCAGAAGGTAGTCTGGACACTCCGCGGTCGACATCAAAGGCATTTGTCGACCTCCCAGGTAAATCTCATCACAGGAGGCATTCCTGGGCCAAATTTTGGAAAAGCTTCCTCATTCAGAAGAGCCCTTCTTCCTCGTGGGAGAGGAAAACAGCGCTGCTGAAAGAGTGTGTCTGCTCTTCTGCAAAAAAAAAAAAAAAAAAAGTGGAAAAGCAGACGCATTCCCTGGATGCAGAAGAGTTTTTCCGGAATACCTCTGGTGTACCCTGTGGGTGTACCCTAAGGGTGAGTGATGGGGAGGAAAGCAGAAGAGTGAGCAAGGGCTGGGACCATCGTTTGGGTGCTGGCGGTCCTCACCCCACACTTTTAAGGATCTTCTGCCACTCCTAACATGGAGTGATAAGAAAGAGCCAGCTGGTGACTCAGAAAGGGTAATTCAAGCACTCCAGGGTGCCAGACACTGCTACCTACTATGTAAAAAATTGCTAGAGTGGGAGGATCTACTAGGATCCCTACCAAATGCTCCTGCTGCAAGAGGGGCATAAGCCACATTACAATCCCATTCTCCCTCCAGTATGAAAGGGACAAAGTCATTGCTATCTGAGTTGAAAATAAACTTGCCCTCAGGTGAGGAACTAAACTGTGAAAGGCCTTCCTGCTGAGACATAGTACTGTGTGTGCTACTCACTAGACTCCCTGGCCCTCAAAGGTCTCTATTACTAGGCTCATAGCATATGTTCAGTCAATGTGGTACAGAGTTGTTCACCATAAACTGTGATAGCACCTCACATGCTAAAAGTATCACACAAAAAAGGGCTTATGTAAAAAAATTAAAATCTTGAGCTGGATTTGAATACTCAGATTTCAGTGGTGATTATACCTAGAACAGCAGGTTGGGACTATCTGTAATCAATAAGTGGTTTACATATTAGTAGGAGATTTTAAAAGGGCAGTAAGGATGTTAGCTTGTGAGATAACATGCCAAGATATCAAAGGTTTGTAGCAATCTTTCACTATTCTACTAACTATGGTTTCCTTCAGCTGCCCACTATTACAACCATCAGAACTGTTTTTAAAGAGCTAAAATAGTCTTGACTTTTTGTGACTGGATACCTGACTGTTTTAGTTAATTATCTTTCCATAAAACAAGAGTGAACAGAAATGAACTCAGCGAAAGTAGGCAGCAAGAGAAAACCTTAGGTCATCAACCAGTATGAGTGAAAGCTCTTTCTACAGATTCATTCTATTCCACACTTCCTTTATCTAAAGGCTTAAATTTAGAGTTCACAGTCTGATTTATTCCTACATTAAAAAAAGAAAACTGACCTCTATTTCAGATTAACAACAGCAGCAATTGGAGTGCTGAGAACTATTGAACCAAACTACAGTACAAATGTGTCTAGCTCTGAGGATAGCAGACTTCTTTGTGCACTATTGGGGAGCAAGGGAGAGTTACAACAACTACACCTACCCCACAAGTAGGGACTTGTTTAAAAATCTGTAGTGTTAAAATCCATGGTTGAAGTAATATCCCGAGGCAGAAAAGTGTAAAGAATAAATAATCAGTCATAGAATCATAGAACACTAAAACTGGAAGAGACCTTGAGAGATCATCAAGTCCAGTCCCCTGCCATCACGTCAGGACCAAGCACCATCTAGATCACCCCGATAGATGTCTAAACAACTTGCTCTTAACTCCACAACATCCCTAGGCAATTTATTCCAGTATTTAACCACCATGACAGAAAGTTTTTCCTATTGTCCAACCTAAACCTCCCTTGCTGCAATTTAAGCCTATTGCTTCCTGTCCTATCATAAGAGGCCAAGAAGAACAATTTCTATCCCCCCTCCTTGTAACACCTTTTTAGATACTTGAAAACTGCTATCATATCCCCTTTTCAATCTTCTCCTTTCCAAACTAAACAACTAAATAGCACACACACACACACACACACACACACACAAAGAGGAGAGGTGGGGGAGGGAAATCCCACTTTTTCAATTAAAGGGTCCATTCTCAATTAGGCTAATGGAGTGGGCTGTAAGTGCCCAATACTTAGCTTTTGATGTCATTTGGGTGTTGAATACTTCTCAGCTCTTGTGATGGACAATCTAAACAGTGTCTTGTGCTGAACATCATCATATAAGCAATTTCCTGAAGAGTGAGTCTGAGAATTATTTTAGTTGAACTCAGGTTAAATTACTTCAACTGAGACAAGATGAATGTTGATTAACAGAGTCAAATGTCAGCTCAATTAAAGTAATTCAAGCTTAACAAGAAAACAGTTGTGACACATTTATTGACATGAAGCCTCAAAGTGGTATTAGTGAAGCTACTGTAGTTTAGGTACACAGAGTATACATTCAGACACCATAGTCTAAAATAGTGGAACATTTTCTAAATGATTCAGACTTGGTTTCCCTGTAACCTGTGTAATCTGCACCTTCAGTTTTGATTCACAAAATGAAATTGAACCCAGAGACTTAATATCTACAGTGTCACATGTCTTCAAAGACAAGTGCAAAACTGTAAGCTTGCAAAAGGAGGCTACTGTTTTGAACATTTGTCCCACAGGGTCACAATTAATCTGCTCTATTAAAAACACTTATTGTTTTTCTTTGTCCTTTTGTTTGGTGGGGAGGAGAGGGAAGGAAGCAAGCATTGCATCACATTGCTACACAGCCTTCATATTCTATAAGTACATTCCAACCCACAATAAAAATGCAGTTAATTTAATCTAACATAACAATGAGACATTTAGAATGAACATTGAAGTAATAGAAATGGTAAAAGGATTTTTTGTGTATCAAGCCATAGAAAAGCATATACAATGTATTTGTAATGGAATCTTAATGAACTGCCCTGTGATTATCTTTCAAAGTACTAAAACATGAAATATATTCACTTGAACTCTAGTGCTATATTAAACAACTTAAATCTGTATACTGCAGTTTCTGTATAACAAAATGAAAATCACATTAAATCCGATTACATGTTTATTGGAATGGAACTGCTAATGAAATAAATATTTCAAGGGGAAGCTAATTACCACTAGTTTACCAATGCACTTAATTTTTTAAAGGGAAAAAAAGTTCATGTTTCAGCACAATTTTGGGTTTGCTGGGTCTCACAGTATTGTGTGCTGGCATGACACCTTGGAATCATAAATTTGGTTTTAGTTCTTTCCAGTGGCTAGGGTTGGAACTCTGAGGGCATCATCCAATCATGGGAGAGAGAGTGTACATCCAGTTGTGTAGTGGTCTCTGTCCCTCCCCCCATTTATAAAATCGTGGTTATCATGTATTACATATTTCTCAAAGAGCACCAGTTGTTTTAGAGACAAAAGAACAACGTTTGACACATTTAGAAATTAGTGCTCAAATCCTGTAAAAACTCATGCATGGGACTAAGTTATAAATCAATTAAGCTAACCACAGGAGGAAAGTTATATGTGTGTAGAAATCTTTGGAGGACCTGTCCAATCTTGACTTTTGTAATAGTGCCTATTTCTATAACATATAGGCTTGTCATGGTGTGCTCTCCTCACCAGTGGGTGGCACCTCCTTCAGATGTTTCTGGGGATTAGCCTGCTATCTGACTCTGTCACTCTTGCAGTCTTCCTATTCACTGTGCCTCACAATACCATTCTGCAATAGATGGTAGGGAAACAATATATCCACACCAGCCTTAATTTACTTCCTCTCTTGCTTTTCCCTTACCTCAGGAAAAGGAAGTGCAGTCTCCCCACTGTTCCTAGTTTTCTGGCTTTACAGAAGCTCTTCATTTTCCTGTACAAGTGAGCTTCCTTGTAATTAGCTACTTCTACAGTGTCTAACCTTCTTCCCATTGCATCTAAATTGTCTGATTGAGCCCGCTTGGCTTAATTCAGCTCTTGCAGGACCACTGTGGGTAATGCATCCCATCACGAGGTCTGAGGAACAATATCTATTTGATCATCATACAAGCAAGTTAGTGAGTCATTGGTGTTTATAAAATAGTTTATCTGGATTAAAAATTACACTCATGTCAATGGGATGATACTTTGTGCAAAAGTGATGTAAAATCCCAATAACCAGCATCGTCAGAAATTGTGAAGCAGAAGCTAACTCATGCATTTTATCCAAATCAGCCATTATCAGGCCCAATGTTATTTTTTTTAAAGAATTTTAACAAAAGAAAAACTACAGTGGACTCCCATCCAAAAGACAAAAGAGTTTTATTAAAGAACAAGAATTTGGATTAACTATGACAAGATGTTAGTTACAAAGTTAGATAATTTCCCTGCAAGCTCTTTCTATGAAAGCCCTTTTGTCCTCTGCTTGTTTGTGAACTTCTGTAGTATCTAGAGGCTTCTCTTCATGGCCCAGACACTTCCATTGTCAATATTTATTTATTTTTGTTTTCTCAGACTTCATGGCCCAGGCTAAATCATATGCCACAGGGCATAAGAATTCATAGCTCCTATCACAGAAGCTGCCGAACCTAGCATTCAGTTACAAGAGTGATAAAAACCATATAGATGCTTAACTAGCTATATGGTGTTTTGCTATACACCTAAAATGGAATGCTGGGGATGGGGAGAAGGGTAGAACAGAGGATAAATGTTTAGGGCATAAGAGTATGAAAAAACAAGCAACAAGCTATGGAGGAACATAAGTCAGAGGTGATAGTTATTAAAAGAAGAGCCAGTTTGCCTGCTCCTAATTTGAATATCTAACTTTACCACCTTTGATTAATGTACAAGTGTTGGATATCTTTAAAATCAACTATATTCAAGGCCCTAAAAGTTAGACACCCTCAAAATGCATTCATAAGAAACCTGATTAGAAATGTGCTTTGTTATGATTTTGGGCCCCAGGATAGATCAATCAATGGGCTCCCTGTTCCCCTCCCTTGACTGGATCCATAATCCTGCCACATCCAGAGAAGCCCTTGGCACCACCACTCCCCAGCTAGTCACAGCCCCATCCACCACCTCCCTGGAGGAGCCCTTTCCTCCCCCCTGGAGGAGCCCCATCCACCACCTCCCTGGAAGAGACCTTTCCTCCCTTCCCCAGACTCAACCCAGCAGCATTTGCTACTCAGCTGCCCCTGAACCTGCATAGGGCATAGCAAAAGCATCCAAGATTTGTCAGTATTTCGAGCTTAAGCTCACCACATAAAAGCAGGCAGTGCAGGACACAGTTATGAGCTTGCCTGCTCGGAGCAGCACTCCACTCTTATATAGAGATTCTAATTCCTTTTGCCATGAGGTCCATCGAGATGCTCACCCCTGCCCCACCCATTCCCATGGTCATTCTTGCCCCACTGGGATTTTTTTTGCATGAGAGTGGATCAGTAGTTGATAGTCCTAGTACTATATCTTGATGGCTTCCATAGCAATGAGATTCTAAACAGCTTTCCAGCGCCAGTATGTGTTTGGAACGTATTACAATAACTTTCCTTGGACAAGGTTAGACATATAATTAGCACATATTACAAAGTGCTACATATACTTATCATAGGACTTATCTCAACTGTACATTTAAATCACTGCCTAATTTTAAATCCATCTTCTAAAGATTCAAACATCACCAGCATTAATTCCTCGGCTAAAGTTATCAAAGGTGCTTTACACAGAAAGGCAGAAGAGTTTTATTTTTATTTGTTAGGTTCATCTTTAAAAAGTTAAATTATCCCTATATGAATCTGAAGGCATCATCTGATTTTATTTTGCCTATATCTGTGAAATGCTCATGCAGTGTTAGTGCACAAAACTGGTTTTTGAACAGTAAGGCTCTATAAGTTCTTCCTGAATATGCTACCAAAATAGTAGTTGAAATCATGAAGAAACCATCAAACACGTTCAGGGATGTGAAAGGAGCTGATTGTATATTGAGACATTCTACAAATCAGTGGAATATGAGAACCTGGGGACTCTTAGCATTCATCATAACAGAAGTATAGCCTTTTGGTACTCAGACACAGCAGGGTAAAATACATTGGAAAATGTTATCACCCTGTCAATATTCCTCAGACAATGGAAGATAATTTCTTTAAGGTGCTGGCCAAAAATATGATAGTCCAGAGACCAAAGATAGGAAAATGATGAAAAAATAATGGAATTTTGAACACCATGCACAGAAGCATTATGATGCAGACTAGAGAAATTATAATCTCTGTTTAAACAATAGTGATGCAACATAATGACAATACAGGTTGAGCCTCTCTAGTCTGGCACACTCGGGACCTGACACAGGGCTGAACCAGAGAATTTGCCAAGCCATGGGAGGTGTCTAGCAACATTACCAATACTTCCACTACTTACTGGACTCTGAGAAGACATTTAGGGTTTGTCTAGACTATGCTGAAGTTCTGAAAGAGGATATGCAAATTCCTATGGATCTTCCGATCTCACTTTCGAAAGTGAAAGTAGTCAGGATGCATTTTTTTCAACAAACCCTCCCCTTTTTCAAAAAGCCGCTCTTCCTCAAAAAATGAGGTTTACGTGGCTTTTCAAAAGTGAGATCGGAAGAAGATATGCAAATTCCTCTTTCAGAGCTTCAGCATAGTCTAGACAAGTCCTCAAGGATAAATTATAGCAAAATAACTGCAAAGAACACTAAGAGTCAGGGCTGGTGGCTGTAAACATACTTCATGGGACCATAGGATACTTGGACACACCCATGATAAGTGGACATCCGGCTAACTAAAATCATGCCAGACCATGGATGTTGACAGACCAGAAAGTTCTGGACTAGAAAGGTTCAAACTGTAGTGCATACAAGCCTGGGAACTTCACTGCCAGTAAACAAATTAAAGGAAATTCAAAAGAGCACCACCACCACCAAAATCAACGATCTACAAAGATATATTTGAAGTACTAAACTAATTCCTCATTTAATTCTATTATTATTTTAATCTTAGGTCCACAATAGAGAATATGATAATGTTATTGCTGTACTTGTGGAGAGTTAAGTGACTTGTACAACAATAAAATACAAGAATCCTAATGCCTGTGATTAGCCAGGTGACAGAGACAGCCTTCCCCATATTTCTGTTCAGATACTGAAATCATTAGGAAATTATTATTAGGAATTATTATTATTTTCATAGTAGTGTCTGGTTGTTAAGAGAAGCAAAAAAAGGGCTGTGTTTGATATACTAAATGTCTTCTTGAGAAATAAATCAACCTCTCTCCCTAGAACCCAGAAATACTTAAACGAGCTCAAGCCCCCATCTCAGAACATTGAGACTAAGTCTGAACAATGCGCTAAAGCTGTGATTCCCCTGCCTATATTCATATACTCACATTAGCTCTCATTGTGCTAGTGTAAGCATACATAGCAATATACCCACGGTAGCATGGGGAATGACTTAGCTTTGCCAAAGCGGCGAGGAGTCCTATGGCACCTTATAGACTAACAGAAGTGTTGGAGCATAAGCTTTCATGGGCAAAGACCCGCTTCGTCAGATGCATGTAGTGGAAATTTTCAGAGGAGGTATAAATATGCAGGCCAAAATCAGGCAAGAGATAATGAGGTGAATCCAATCAGGGAGGATTAGGCCCACTTCTAGTAGCTGATCTGGAGGTGTGAATACCAAGAGAGAAGAAGCTGCTTTTGTAGTTAGCTAGCCAATCACAGTCTTTATTCAATCCTGAGTTGATGGTGTCAAACTTGAAGATGAACTGTAGCTCAGTGGTTTCTCTTTGAAGTCAGGTCTTGAAGTTTTTTTTGCTGCAGGATGGCTACCTTTAGATCCCACTGAGGAATACACTAAGAAACTGCACCATCTGCTCAGGACATTCCTCACACAAGCACAGAAACAAATCAACACACCCTTAGAGTCCCGACCAGGGTTGTTCTATTACCCAAGATCCACAAACCTGGAAAACCTCTACGCCCCATCCTCTCGGGCATTGGCACTCTCACTGAAGGACTGTCTGGATATGTGGACTCTCTACTCAGACCCTACGCCACCAGCTGTCCCAGTTACCTCCATGACACTACTGATTTCCTGAGAAAACTACAAAGCATTGGTGATCTTCCAGAAAATCCAAGTTCTCATATAGTTATGGTGACCTAAGTGTGACACTAGAGGAACTTTGGGTAGGTAGCCTATGCAAATAAAGGTCTCTAGCAGCATTTTTCCTTTTTCGTCAATAGAAGGAGTAGATCGGGTTCTATTATTTAATTTAAAAAAATGCTTGTGCACTAAGCTTGAGTAATTCAGCAGTATCCTGGCAATATTTTCTATTTTTGTCCTCATTGGCAGAAGCTATGAGAATGGCCATCTAATCAGGGCATTCAAAGGCTGCAGCATGTCTCAGGACCTGAGGCTTGCAGGGCTCACACTATGACACTAAAAACAGATCTGTAGATGTTGTGAGCTCTGAGGCTTAGTAAGGACTGCAAAGCCAGAGATCCAGCCCAAGCCTGAACCACTTGACAGCTGTTTTTAGTGCTGTATCATGATCCAGGACTTTGAGAATCTGCAGCAGGCTGTGCACACACACCTTCAAAGGCTACAGTAATTAGCTGTAGCATACCATTCCACCACAGATTATAGTCATTCCAGCAAGCCCTATTAGCTTCTTATTTAGGATATTTCCTGAAGACATGTAAGCAATATCTAGCTATGAAGATCTTTTACTGCTTTTCTTCTGCAGTCTGCATGCTTTATATCATCAAATAACATAAATTATTAATGATAGAAATGTAGCCGTGTTAGTCTGGGGTAACCCACAGTATGCTAACATCTTTATGGCTGACCTAGAACAACGTTTCCTCAACTCCCGTCCCCTTTCACCCCTCCTCTACCTACGGTACATCGATGACATCTTTATGATCTGGACACATGGCCAAGAAACACTGGAGATATTCCACAGAGATTTCAACAACCTACACCCCACCATCAACCTCAGCCTGGACCATTCTACACGAGAGATCCACTTCCTGGACACCACCGTACAAATCAACAATGGAAAATTAGACACCACTCTCTACAGAAAACCCACCGACTCATACAGTTACCTACATGCATCCAGCTCCCATCCAGAACACACCACACGATCCATCGTCTATAGCCAAGCCCTTCGATACAACCGCATCTGCTCTAACCCCACTGACAGAGACCAGAAGCTTCAGGATCTCTACCAAGCATTTATAAATCTCAACTACCCACCCAGAGAAATAAAAAAGCAAATTGAAAGAGCCAGACGAATACCTAGAAACCATCTACTTCAAGACAGACCCAAGAAAACCAACAATAGAACACCACTTGTCATCACCTACAACCCCCAACTTAAACCTGTCCAACACATTATCAATAAACTACAGCCTATATTGGAACAGGATACCATACTCAAAGAGGCTCTGGGAGACAGACCCATAGTCTCCTATAGACAACCACCTAACCTCAAGATGATTCTTACCAACCACCACAGGACATACCACACTAATACCAACCCTGGTACCTTCCCTTGCAACAAACCCCGTTGCCAGCTTTGTCCACATATTCATTCTGCTGATACCATTATTGGACCTAACCAAGTGAGTTATAAGATCAAGAACACATATTCCTGCGCATCCAGAAATATAATCTATGCTATCATGTGCCGAAAGTGTCCGTCTGCTATGTACATTGGACAAACATCTCAGACACTTCGCCAAAGGATTAATGCCCACAAAACAGATATCAGACAAGATCACAAAGAGAAAACAGTTTCTTGCCACTTTAACCAGAAAGGACACTCTCTAAATGACTTAGCCACCTGCATTCTGCTACAAAGACCTTTTACATCTGCACTTGAAAGGGAATCCTCTGAACTGTCATTCATGTTAAAATTGACACTTGCCAACAAGGACTTAACAAGTCTTTGAACTTTCTCACCCATTACCAAGACAGTTTCCCCAATTATCACCTGTAATACCATTAACTCACAAACATCCCACTCTCCCTACCTTTAATATCAGCAATTCACAGACACTTACCTTCCTTCCTCCCCCTTCCCACCCCCCCGCATCCCCCTTCTGTTCTGCAATGTGATTTGTCCTTTTCATATTTGTTCATTTTTTTTAATTGTATCCTTTGGTATATATGGTTGTGACTACTTTCTTCCACTATTTGATCTGAGGAAGTGGGTCTGGCCCACGAAAGCTCATCATCTAATAAACCATCTTGTTAGTCTTTAAAGTGCTACATTGTCCTGCATTTTGCTTCATAAATTATTAAGAAGCTTGTTTCTGTGTCACTGCACAGTTGTCCTGTCAGATTGTTGAAGGGAAACTCATACAGGTACCAAAACTGAGTTGTGTCAATGTTCTTTACCAAGGCTAGGAACCAAAAGGCTGTGGTTGAGCAATCCAGTCTCAGAGTGAAATGCAGGAAGCCAGAACTGTCACCTGGTGTGTGATCTGAAGAGGTCTTTAAAGGTATTGAAGACCTCTAATCATCACATTCAGCTTCGGAAAGGAAATGGAAGAGTAAACCATTCTAGGCTGGAAGGAACCAGATCCAGAGTATTTCCAATAAATAGCTTTTCCATTATTTCCTCCAGGACTTTTATGCATTGTTTCATTTTCTGTTAGTTTCTCCCTTGCCAACTTCCTTAGATGTAACTCCTGGAACTTAGACAAGTTACTGTAAAAAATACTCTGAGGGCCACACAATAATTATTTTAAAAAGTAATATAAATAATATATGTAACATTCTTTCCCTATACAGAAGAAAGTCTTTAAGGGTATGTCTACACAGCAAAGTTATTTCGAAATAACAGCCCTTATTTTGAAATAACTTTCCTAGCATCTACACAGCCAAACCACTATTTTGAAATAAATTTGAAATAGCGGAGCGCTTATTTAGAATTTGGTAAACCTCATTCCATGAGTAATAATGCCAAATTCGAAATAGCTATTTCGAAATAAGTGCTATGTAGACACTTATTTCAAAATAGGGGGCCTCCAACCTTCCCATGGTGCCCTGGTGGTCACTCTAGCCTCAACCAAGAACACTCCTCTCCCTTCCCACCTCCCCAAGAGCCCTTAAAGGGATAGACTCTGACCACAGTGCCTGTGCCAGCTCCAAGCCTGCCAGCCCAGAGCCAGCAGTCCCTGCCCCTGACCCAGTGGCCCCAAAACATAAGCCAGCAAGCCACTAGCAGCCAGCCCTCCACCACTTCCCAGGAGAGTCTGCCAGCTCGCAGGAGCCTGCCAAGGCCCAGAGAAGGCAGGTGCCTTCCTGGTTCAGGATGGAGATCAAGGATCTTATTCACGTTTGGGGGGGATGCCCTCAATGTCCATGATCTCCACACTAGATGGAGGAACATGGCCATCTATGGCAGGATAGCTGCCAGCCTGATCATCAAAGGCCACATGCGAACCCAGGAGCAGGTTTGAATGAAAATCAAGTTGGTCCAGTGAGATCCCCAACCTTGAGCTTCCCCTCCCCCTTCTTCCCCTTGCTTCCCCCTTCCAGCTCCCTCCTCCCAGGTTTCTCCCTCCCCTCTCCCACCCTCTCTTCTCTCCTCTCCCGCTTCCCTTCCCACCAGAGTTTCATTCCCTCCCCACCAAGTTTTGTTAAATAAAGAGAATTTGTCTTCATGAAAATACATGTATTTTATTTGACATCGGGAAGGGGGTTAGGGAGGGGCAAGTGGAAAGACGTGAGGGAGGAATGAGGCATAAAACCCCAGTGGGGCAGACCAGAGAGGCTTTTAGCGCTCCTCAGGGTGGAAACTCTCCTGCACGGCCTCCTGGATTCTGACAGCCCCCCGATGGACCTCCCAGATGGCAGCCTGCAGAAAATGCAACCAGGCTCACAGCAATGTGTCCAAGAGAAACACCAGAGTGCCCAGGGCAGCTCTGGCTCCATGTTGCTGAGTGATGTGGTGACCTAAGTGAGGGCAACCAGAGCAAGCAGAGACAAAATGCTTTGCTGTCCCTCATTGAGGTAGCCAAGCAAGCAGGGAAACCTGAGAACTGGCTGGGCGGTGGGTGTGGATAGCGGTCCCTTTAAGCACAGACCTCAGATAGCCTCAGGCAGCAGCCCCACACAGTAAGTCCTGACCTGGTGCCCTGTTGGAACTGGTTCCAGCCAGCCTTAAATGCGATTCAGAGTCCACTCAGTGTGGATGCGCTATTTCGAAATAGCAAAATGCTATTTCGAAATGCATTTTTGTGTAGACGTGTTATTTCGAAATAAGCTATTTCAAAATAACGATTTCAAAATAAGATATTTCAAAATAACACTGTAGTGTAGACATACCCTAAAGTAGTCTATGTTTTTAATACAAAAAGATTGGTAAAGTTGAAACCCTGGAAATACAACCAAAGTTACTGTAGTTGGTATATTTTATTGTAAACAATCAGCGAAGGCTCTAGTAACTCATGATAATTCATGCTATCACAATTTCAATATTTTTAATGGGAATGTAATAACTCCAGCCAGTGGTGTGGCTCAAAGCTGGAAAAGCTGCAAATACTAACTAAGTGAGAAAGAGAAGGCAATAATCTCCATAAACAGAGAATCCTACATTGCTATTAGCTGTGCAGCAGGCTTCATAGAGCTAAAATGAAATATAGGAAAAAGATCAATGAGCCACATTGCGTGGAAGTATCCTGACAGCTGGGCTATAACAATTGAATGACTGAAAAGTGAAGATTTTTTTAAAGAAGGTAAAATTGGCTTAATTCATCAAAATGAGATGATTGCCTTGGTGCTTTCCTCAGTCTGATGAACATATATAAGCTTTAAATCATTCCAAAGGAGACGTGAAAAAGAAAGACTGCATGTGTACAATTAAAAATGATAGCTGATAAAACATTCTGCAAATGAAAACAAGAGTACATGTAAGTTTAGCACTAACTTTTCTAAATACTTCCTCCTTGCATGCATTTTAATTATTAGATAATACATTTTCAAAGGCTGCATTTTTAAATATAATCAGAATAATACTCATTTACATCCATTTTCTGAGGCTGTCAAAATGCTTTGTGAACATTGAATAAAGCTTTCCAATATCCCTGTGAGGTAGGTAGATAACATTACCCTTACTTCACAGTGATGCAATTATAATATAGAGTGTTTAAGAGACATGTCCAGGATAACAGAAGCTGTTGTGACAGAGTAAAAAAAATAGATCCTAGAGCTCTTCTTCTCAATCCTGTGCCTTAGCATTAAGACTTTTCCTCCCTCCATTTCCACACCACCACTTTCTTCATGTCATCTCTGTGAGCAAACTGTTGATTGCTTAATTTAGGTGCCTAATGTTAGATATGAAAATCTATATTTAGGCTCCTAACTGGCAGAGGCTCTATGGTAGGTATTCATCTCAGTGAGTAGTAGGATTACTCAGAACCCAGATCTGAAAATATAAATCTAAGATATAGTTTTAGGAGAATAACTTAAAAATATGGGGTTTTCTTTTTGATTTTTTTTTTCATATTTAAATAAATATCCTCTTTAAACATGTCAGATATACCTGTAGTCCCTATGAAAAACACAGTAAATATAACCTTGGAGAATTAGGCATCCTGTTTAGAGAGCAGAGACACTATAGTGCATCTGAAAATCCATTTTTATTCATAAAGTTAAACACATATAACTTTAGCCATGTGCTGAAGTTCTAATGAGGTCAACAGGAATTAAGCGTGGGATTCAACAGAAGGATTGTGATCATGAAGTGTCTAGTCTCACCGCCTTTATAACAGAAGGAGTCAGAAGTTCTGGGGTGTGGAGAAGGCGGCTCCATTATCCTGGAAGAGAAGAGGTCTCAGGCGGAAAAGGCAGAGATGCCCCTTCCCCCCATCCCTTAGTGCTGCCCAGAGCACAGTGCTCCAGCAGCAATTTAAAGGGTGCAGTGCACCAAGCACCACCACTGTTACGGTAACAGTAGCAGTGGCCAGGAGCCTTGGGCCCCTTTGAATCATCAGATCCTGGGGCAACTGCTCCCTTTTTTTCCATTGGCAGGCCTGCCTAGGGCATAACTTTTAGGGAAAAAAATCCATTCTTGATATAAAATTTGTTAGATAGACAATATGCCACAATTCTGAATACATTATTCCAGGGGTTCCCAAACTTTTTGACATGGGGACCAGTAAATCCATTCACGAACTTTTGGAGGACCAGTAACATTCATTTGCATATTCATTAATCAAATGATGAATATTCAAATAAGTTGTTTCTGGTCCTCCCAAAACCCCCAGTGCCAGCTTTAGCAAAGCTTTTGATGTGGTCACTCACAATATTCTTGCCAGGAAGTTAAAGAATATGGATTGGATAAATGAAATATAAGACAGACTGAAAACTGGTTAGACCAGGGTTTCCAAACTTTTTACTTCAGTTGGAACCCCTTTTTTTCCAGTATTGTTTTTTGCAGCCCAAAAATATAAACACATAAAAAACAAACTGAGAAAATACCAGACATATAACATACCTGGTATTTTCTCATTAGGTACGTTTTATTATTACTAGATGTATCAGTTTGTAGTTTCGAACTGCCTGGTTGCTAAATGTGCTCAGGCTGCATGAGTGTGTCTACCAGCCAGCCAGTTCACAACTATTTAAGGGGGTGGGGGGCACAATAGAATCCCCAGGCCAGACTTGCTCGTGCTTTGCAGAGGAGTGAAGTGCCCTGAGATCTACATATGGCCGGGTCAGTCCCGCTCCCCCCATCCCCGCACCTCTGACCTGCCCCATTTTCCCCAACCCCCTCCCAGACAGCCAGTTCTCCCCTGCTTCTCCTCCCAATCTCCCTTGGCCAGCTCCGTTGCCCGCGTCCAGCCCTGCTTCCAGTGGCCGCTTCTCTTCCCCCCCACACACACATCTTCCCTGGCCAGCTCCCTACTCCCGACCTCGCGTCCCCCAGCAGCCCTGCTTCCACCGGCCCCCCAGTCTCTGCCAGGCAAGCCCTGCTTCCGGCAGCTGCTTCTCCCCTACTCCTCCTGATCTCTTGGCCAGTCCCCTGCCCCCTAGCCAGCTCTGCTTCTGTCAGCTGCTCTTCTGCCCCAAATCTCCAAAGCCCGCCCTGATTTCCCTATCCAGTGCTGCTTCCCGTGGCCGGCTTTCCCCTCCTCCTCCTCCTCCTCCTCCTCCTCCTCTCTTCCCCCCCCACCTCCCCTAGTTACGCCTCTGCCGGGAGCCGGAACATCAGGCTGTAGGTTATGCTCAGGCCAGCCAAGGGTTTGACGGACCTGGTTCTACACGGGCACTCAGAGAGCCCGGAACACGCTGAGGTCTGGTATTTTTTTCCTGTGGCCCGGTATCAGGCCGCAGCCCATAATTTGGGAAACGCTGCATTATTCCAATGGCTAATTATTCTCACTGTTCCAAAATTACACCTTAAGTTACTTCCAGACTGAATTTGTCTAGGTTCAACTTCTAGCCATTGGATTGTGTTATAATTTTCTGTGTTAGACTGAAGAGCCCATTATTAAATTTCTGTTCCCCATGTATATACTTAAAGACTGTAATCAAATCACCCCTTAACCTTCTCTTTTCTATACCTATTCCAGTTTAGAAATTACCAATTTATGTTGTCAGGTGCTCCATTACCTAGCCCATAACTGATGTGAAGCTGACAGGTCTATGATTATCTGGGTCATCCCATTCACCCTTTTTAAAAAATTGGTGTAAATTTATATTTCTTACAGTCTTATGGAACTTTTTCAGTGTTCCAAGACATATTAAAAATCAACATTAATGGTCCAACAAGCTCTTTTAAAATTCCTTGATCCCAGAGATTTGGACCTCCTAATTTTAAAATATCTAATTTTAGTAGTTTCCTTTTAAATCTTCCAGAAATACTAGTGGAATAAAAAGTGTGTGATGATCATCACCATATGATGAGATGATGTCATCTTTTTTCCACTCAAATACAGAAAAGAAATATTTATTTACTTCTGTGTAATTATTGATAATTCTACCTGATCTCAATAGGAATATTTTCCTGAACTGGCAGCTAAATTACACGAGTTATGATAATAAAAGGTGCACTCAGTGATTTCAGGATGAATCCCTGAGAGGGTTTGAAAGATTTGGTCCCTGGATGGGAGACCACTATTAAAAGTAATATAAAAGTAATGGTCTAATCAAACAAAAACAATGCATAGTTATAAAACATGCTTGAAAAGTAGACTGTTTATTTGTGCCAGTAATAAAACAAATGGGCTTGAATTATTATGTTAGTGAATAAATATAAAGAGGCTGGCTTACATACTGAGTTTGCAGGAATCTTCAACTTCTCTTGTTAGAAAGCAAGAGTAAATTGTCTATTTTGATTAGCAACACTAAAATGGAAATATTTCAAGTTATTCATGACTATGTAAGAATGGTTCAGGGAAAAAATCATAAAAAGAAGAAAGACAAACTAAAGGAAAAAAGGCTTCAAAGTGCAGTTTTGATTTTGCTTTTACAACTATTTTCTTTTTCATCTCACATAGTATACTTTGCCCTCAACATAAATCCTTAAAATAAAAAATATACCTCATTTGGGCTATTTATCCACATTTATCCCTTCAATAGTTTTGGCATCAATGTAAATGTTTTTCCTTAAGGGTGTGTCTGCGGAGCATCTACACAGCACTCTAACTCAAAATAAGATGCACAATTGGAGATACACAAATTGCGTATCTTCTTTTGATCCTATTTTGAAACAGATTATTTTCTCTTTTGGCACTGTTACACAGATTTCAAAGTGAAGTGCTATTCCAGAACATCCCTTACTCCTTGTAGAATGAGGTTTACAGGGATGTTGGAATAGTGAGCCTGAAACAACAGGCTTGCTGTGAAGACACGGGATAGCTATTTCAGGATACTCCAGTATCTCAAAATAGTGTTGCAGTGTAAACATACCCATAGTTCCTATATGATGGCACTTATTTATAATTAGTAACAAAACAATGCCATTTTTTTCCTGTCATCATAAAATTGAAGATCACATTTTCTCATGAAGAGGTGTGACGTGCATAGTTAAAAAGATGTTAAAAGCTATACTATGGTGGAGGAGAGGAACGATCCTACTGAAATCAAAACATATGGTTCACTCTGCTGACTGCATTTCTTAAAAGGAACCAAATGCCTTGGCAGCTAATAGGATGGAAATATTAAATTTAGAGGTAGGTCAAATTTTACTTTACTTTCTGTGAGTTCCATGAAAAATCTTGTGTCTTGTAAAATCGTTCCATTGGGCTCACCACCTTATTCCTATCAAGAGTAGTCAGTGGACCTGCACAACTTGTAGAAGAGTCTTAGACCTCCTCTATTTGCATAACATATTGATCATATAATTCCCATTGCTTTCAATATTGACAGGCTTATCTTTTTTTTTTAAGTAAATAACATGAAAAGTAAAGGACTACATGGCAAGTCATAGAAGACTGGCAGATGTCTGGGATATATGAATTCTGCTGGTTCATTCTTTCTTGCTTATGCAAAAAATTTTGCTTTTCTTGAAGACAATGTGACAATGTATCACTGATTTACAGATTATGGGAAAGTCTCTTTTAACTCCATTGAAGTCATTTTGCATTTTTTTTAAAACATATTGGCTGCGTCTAGACTGGCATGATTTTCCGCAAATGCTTTTAACGGAAAAGTTTTTCCAGTAAAAGCATTTGTGGAAAAGAGCGTCTAGATTGGCACGGACGCTTTTGCACAAAAGCACTTTTTGCAGAAAAGCGTCTGTGCCAATGTAGACGTGGTTTTGCGCAAGAAAGCCCCGATCGCCATTTTTGTCATTGGGGCTTTTGTGCACAAAACAGTTTTTAGCTGTCTATACTGGCCCTCTTGCACAAATACATTTGCGCAAGAGGGCTTTTTCCCGAACGGGAGCATCGTAGTATTTGCGCAAGAACACTGACAATCTTACATTAGATCGTCAGTGTTCTTGTGCAAATTCAAGTGGCCAGTGTAGACAGTTGCGGAAAAACTTGCCAGTCTAGATGCAGCCACTGTGTAAAAAATTTAGGAACTCCGTATAAAACAAATAATAAAATACAATGAAACAAAAATAAAAACCAAAACCAAAAGCGAACAAAAAGCCAAGTGAATTTACAATTCCCTTGTAGCTTTAAATCATAATTTTAAAACAATATGCAGTATTGATAGTTACACTTGTTTGCTGTTTAAAAAGTTCAACTATAAACTTCTTGTGACATCTGGAATCTATAGGGGAAAACAAATCTCTTCCATTTTTTGCCTGTAAGCACTGAAGAAACAGTATCTCTTTAATAAGGGTAGCCATGTGAGCAAAGGCTGCAGAATAGGGAACTAACATAATAGTCATACCATTGCAGTTACATAAATGTGAACCACAGGTCTCTCTCCAACTCACTGGTGTGATGGTGTAGGTAAATTACATGTTCCTGCACCAGTGGGATGTAGAGCGATTTAAAGGGGAGAGCAACAGTACAAAGTTGAATCCATATGAGCCCCTCTGGCAAAAGCTATCGTGGGATGTAATGAATCATATAATCACTTGGGAACACTTTCAGAAATAATACCCTTTAATAAAGGTTCTGCATCACAATTCCTTTACTTATTCAGTAACAGATGTTTTATGTATTATATTGTCATTTTTATAGCATGGACTTAAGCTGCAATTTTGGTGTCATGTAAAGTTGCAGATGAAATGCTTTCTTTCACAAGTATGATAAAAGAGAAATACTGCAGGGCAGGTTATCAAAGTAGTGAAGGGATTAAATGCAGTTAGAGAGATAGCTTTGGGGTTTGCCTTTATGTGTAGGGAGAAAAAGACTTGTAAGAAAATGGTCTAATAGCATCATCTGGAGGGCAGCACATTCAGTTTTTGGGTCCATTAGGGTTATTGTGGAAACTGTTGGCTAGAACAAAACAATGAAATCTATTAAAAAAAACCCACTGTTCTGTTGTTAGTGATTTTGATTTAAAGACACAACCTAAGATTGAAAATATGTTGCAAAGTATATTTTAAATTAATTAACATATGCATACATTCTAACACTAACACCTACTAACACCTACTGCAGCTCCTTAGGGTACGTCTAGACTACAAGCCTCTTTCAAAGAGGCTTTCTTGAAAGGCTCTTTCGTAAAAGCCACTTTCAAAAGAGAGCATCTAGACTACAGCCAGTACTTTCGAAAAAGCAAGCTGCTTTTTCAAAAGAGAGCACCCAGGCAGTCTGGATGCTCTCTTTCGAAAAAGCACAGTTTGCATTCAATAACGCCTTTTTTTGAAAGGGCACTTTCAAAAAAAGGCGTTATTCCTCGTAAAATGAGGTTTTCTGCGATAGAAAAAACTGATGCATTCTTTCAATTTACTTTCGAAAGAACGCAGCAGCAGTCTAGACGCAGGGGAAGCTTTTTCGAAAAAAGGCCACATTTTTCCTAAAAAACCCTGTAGTCTAGACACACCCTTAGACACTAACAAAAAATATAGATGGCATCATGAGATTTCATGAGCACAACCCACTTATTCAGATGAAACTGGTTGTGCCCATGAAAGTTCATGATACCATCTACATTTTTCGTTACTTTCTAAGGTGCTACAAGACTATTCGTTGTTTTTAAAGTTTTTTCAATTACAGATTAACACAGTTACCCCTTTGAAACCTACATGTTATGAATTTTAATAATCTTGCTTACATTGTACTGGTATTATGTTAAAAACTAAGATTACAATGACCCATGCTGCTAAGGCTATGTCTAAACACTTTTGTCAGTATAATTTATGTCGCTCAGAGGGTGTAACAAAACACGCTTTACACAGTGCTATGTCAGCAGAAAATGCTCCCCACCAACACAGCTACAGCCACTATGTTTAACTCATGTGGTTTAATTATATTGATGAGAGAGCTCTCTCCCGTTGGCTATACAGGAGATCTTATAGCAATACAGGTGCATTTGTACACCTGTGTATCTGCAAGCTCTGTAGTGTAGACATGGCCTACACCTTAAATATATTTAGCTAGGTGCCAGTGTAGATTTCAATACTTCTGATGGAAGATGTCTCACTCTTTCATACATGAAGCATTATATAATTGTTTTATTAATTGTTCAATCTGACTAAAGCTATGGCTAGACTGCAGGCTTTTTTCAGAAGAACCATTTTCCGGAAGAGATCTCCCAGAAAAACTTCTTCCGAAAGAGATTGTCCACACACAAAAGCGCATCGAAAAAGCAATCCACTTTTTCAAAAGAGAGCATCCACATTGAATGGATGCTATCTCACATTTAAGCTGTGACTACTATGGACGAGTGGCCACCAGGGCTCTTCTTCCTCTTTCCTCTTCTTGCGAAAGAACTCCCTCTTCCCCCATTCACAGATGCCTTTTTCTGAAGAGCTCTTTTGGAAAAAGGCTTCTTCCTCATAGAAAGAGGCTTACCAATGTCAGAAAATTCCCTCTGTTCTTTCGATTTACTTTCGGAAGAACATGATTGCAGTATGGACTTAACTTAGATTTTGTCAGAAAAATGGCAGTTTTTCCAACAAAACTCTGTAGTGTAGATATAAGTGACAAAGACAAATAATCTCATAGGGTAGCCATGTTAGTCTGTAACTTTAAAAATGAGTAGTCCTGTGGCTACTTACAAAAATCCCAAATAATATGAAATTAGCAAAGTCTATCAAAGAGGCAGCCTGTGAGAGAATTGGTAGGTTCAGTGGACCACTGTGTGAAGCAAACAAGAAAGATCAGGACATTGCAGAGAAGTTAAATTATTTTTTGTCATCAGTCTTCAACCAAGAATATCTGGGGGACAAGGAAGGGGAATTCTTCAAAGAATAGTACGAGTTCTGAATCAGCAAACACAACTTATATCACTGTAAAACGATGACATGGACCAAAGTGATATAGCTGTTCTCGCCAACCCGGCAACCTGAAGCAAATTCTCACCAGCAACTATACACCACACCACAGTAACACCCATTCTGGAACCAATCCCTGCAACAAACCTCAGTGCCAACTCTGCCCACATATCTACACCAACGCCACCATCACAGGACCTAACCACATCATCCACACCATTATGGGCTCATTCACCTGCACATCTACCAATGTAATATATGCAATCATGTGCCAGCAATGCCCCTCTGCCATATACATCGGCCAAACTGGACAGTCCCTATGTAAAAGAATAAATGGACGCAAAGCAGATATCAGGAATGGCAATACACAAAACCTCTAGGGGAACACTTCAATCTCCCTGGACACTCAGTAGCAGATTTAAAAGTAGCCATGCTGCAACAAAAAAACTTCAAGAATAGACTTCATAGAAAAACTGCAGAGTTACAATTCATCTGCAAATTGATACTATCATCTTAGAATTAAACAAAGACTGTGAATGGCTAGCCAACTACAAAAGCAGTTTCTCCTCTCTTGGTGTTCACACCTCCACATCAGCTGCTAGAAGTGGGCCTCATCCTCCCTGACTGAATTGACCGCATTATCTCTAACCTTACTTTTGATTGGAACTCTTTTCTTATGCCTGTATATTTATACCTGCCTCTGGAATTTCCACTATATGCATCTGACGAAGTGGGTCTTTGCCCATGAAAGCTTATGCTCCAATAAATCTGTTAATCTATAAGGTTCCACAGGACTTCTCATTGTTCTTTCAAATTCAGACTAACATGATTACCCTTCTGATACTTGATATAGCAGTTGTAAATGTATTTGAAAAGCAAAATAAAAGAAATAAGCAATGGAAAATCGTTTTGGTTGAACAAGCAAAACCACACTGTGATCTAGTGGTCACGAACAATCTGAGCTGCTCTAGCTGGAAGGCCAATGGAGAGAGTTCTTTTCCAGGAATGCCTCACATTAAAGGCAGCCAAAGTACTTTTCTTATATTTTCCATATAAACAATTGCCGCGTATGTCCCTAAGAACTCTTCAGTGGTAAGCGACAAAGGGTTCAAAGTTATGAAACAGCAACCCCTAGTGGCCTCAGAAACTCACTACACCTAACATATTGTCACAGTATTGTCTGCAAAAAGGGTCTTGTAAAATATCAAATGAAAACCAATGATTCATCATCTATTAATACTGTGAAATGTATGTATCCTGACACTATTTAAGAAATTGTGTGTGCATAGTAAGATTACCTTTTAAAGTCTGAACCAGGTCTGAATGAATTAGTAGGTCTTCGGCCAGATGAAAACATGTCTGTTCAATGAAGAGATACCAGTCACTAATTTAAGTTAAGCACTGTAAATCTAACAGAAAGCTTCTTTTGTGAATGAAGACAAGACTGTTTCACACTAATGGCAAATAGTGGTGAGGTGGCTCACAATCTTGTGTACGCATGAGGAGCATCACACTATAATTGGTAATGGATGATGTGTGATGGTGAGTGGGAAGGAAAAGTCAATGAGACACTCTATTAAAATGTGGATCACATTATGAAAATGTTTGAAAATTCTTGCTCTTTGGAAACATCTTCAGAATGAAACTCAGAATTTTCTATTTAGCAGATAATTTACCTCACTTTCAAGTACACTGGTTCTTGTTCTTGCAGGGGTCACAGACTCACAGTTGATGGGCCCGAACATATTTATAATCTGACCTGGGAAACCTGGCAACCTGGGGAGTATGCCCATCCCCATCTCCCAAACCCTACCCTTTCACCACTGCCCCATCCTCTCCCACCATTGCACCACATACACTAAGGGACACAGCCTACGGGATCAACAAGGGGGTCTAGTGTGGGGCAGCAGCAGCAGTCAGAACTGCCCACCTACACTCCCTGTGGTGATGGGAGCAGCAGGAAAGTGGAGTGCACTCAGCACGAACATTAGCTCCGCTTTCTCTTGGGCTATGAGTTTGAGACTCCTGTATGAAATTTGCTTCACTTGCCATTTTTTCCTTTGGATATTTGATTAATATATTGAACATTCAATTTTGAGTCATTTCTGTTCAGTTTTAGTACACAGGCTGCAGTACAACATGGCTAGAGAGGAAAAAGGAAAAACATGTATCTAGGCAATCAGCATATATTCATAGTGCTCAGTCACCACTGTATACTATTCACAGGAAAGATAATGCAGTACATTGGAGGAATTGCTTTTTTCTCTTTATAAATTCTCTATTGTCTTTTGATCACTGTAAATAATTTTTTAATCTGAATTGTAATACTAGAAAAATGTTGTCATTCCTTAAAACGTGCCTCTGGATGAATAGATGCCCAGAATGAGTAACTCTGAGGTGTGTATGTTACATTATCTTTTCTATGAATAGTACACAGTGTTGACTGAGTGCTATGAATATTATATATAATATTCTTCTTCCATCTAACTACTCCACACTGAAGTATTTCTATCTACTGGGAGGTTTTGTTTGTTTGTTTGTTTTCTTTTAGGGTGGAGTGGATGTTTTGTTTTTTGCTATTGTAGAATTATAATTAGTGGAGAAGGAAATAGATCTATTATATCAGTCTCATAAGGATAGTCGTGCTAGTCTGTAACTTTAAAAATGAGTAGTCCTATGGCACCTTAGAGTCTAACAAAAATATATGTGATCATAAGCTTTCACGGATAAGACCCTCTTCATGAGATGAGTTGGAGTGGAAATAACATAATCTACATACCACACCACAGATACACTCTTCAAGGAATCTATCCCTGCAACAATTCCTATTGCTAACTCTGTCCACATATCTATAGGAGCAACACCATCATGGGACCTAACCACATCAGCAGCTTATACAACAGGGTATCCTGTAATGTTTTACAGGATGGACTTTCCTGATCCAGCACCCTGGAGACCTGACGGGTACCTCATGAGGGATTTTGCAGGACCAGAGAAAGTCATATCTAGCCCCCTTTCTACTAGCATCCTTACCCACCCAGTACTGGACCAGCCCCAGCTGGGACATGACGGGCAGCATAGCTGAGCAGCCCTGCAGTGGCACACCCGGCAGCCCAGCTGCAGGGATCTTGGCTCCTGGCACCATTGACAAATCATTGCCAGCAGCCTGCAGCCCTGTCAGTCTGCATGACTCCTAGGCACCAGCTTCCCACCGGGATTCTCTGCTGGACCAGGAATGTTGCTGGACCACAAAATCCTGCTTTATAGAGGTTCAACCTGTATATTCCATCAACCACCAGCAATGCCCCTCTACCATGTATATCCGCCAAACCAGACAGTCTCTGCAACAAAAGACAAAGAGACATAAAACAGACATCAGAAATGGTAACACACATAAACCTATAGGGGAACATTTAACCTACCCAACTGTGGATTTAAAAGTAGCCATTCTTCTACAATGGCATTTCACCACCCAATTATAGAGAGAGAACTGGAATTTCTCTACATATTTGACACCATTACCATGGATTTAAATTAACGTTTTAACTGGTTGGCACATTAGAAAGCCAGATTCTCCTGCCTTTGACATCTGCATTTTAATCCAAAGCTATGAATGGGACACATACAGCCCATTTCATTAGCCTCATTAACATGCATCCTACAACTGACATGTACTTTTTTTCTATTATACATGTCTTGGATTTGGTTATTTCCACTCCAACTCATCTGATGAAGTAGCTCTTAGCCAGGAAAGATCATGATAGTCTAGATATTCTATATTTGTTAGTCTCTCAGCTATTGTCTACAAAAAGTGGCGCATCCACACTACCAAGCCTGTTATTTTAAAATAATGAGCTAGTTATTTAGAAGTAATAACTTCTGCTTTCCAAGAAGAATAACTCTTATTTTGAAATAGTCAGTGCTTTTTTTTTTTAAACAAAAGTGCCAGTATTCATTTCTTGAGGAAAGCAAATTTGAAAAATGCCTCTCCCATCTTTCTTCCTATATCATGTCAATATACCCACGCGCATAAGTGAAGAGAAATTTTTTCATCTTGCTGTTCCTGCAGGAGTCAATCAAGCAGGGGGCTGTGCCAAGGGAAAACAGGGTGGCGCGAGTGTTCTCAGGGCCAGCACGGGGCTGTAATGGAGGAAAGTGGTGTGGAGCGAGTGCTCCCGGGGCCGGCAGGAGGCAGTGCTGGGGGAAAGAGGTGCGGCGTGAGTGCTCCCTAAAAAAGGTGCCTGTACACCATACCAGTGCGTACTGTCACCAAAAAAGCACTGGAAATAGTTATTTCAAAATAACAGTAATGTGGATGCACTATTGCTGCTATTTGAAATAACTACTTTCCAGTGTTTCCTGGGCTCTAAATCCACATTAAGGGAGCCTGCATTGAATTAATTTCAAGGCTTCCCGGCCGGGCACGCTATTTCAAAACAGTTCTTTCAGGAGTTCTTATTTTGAAATAATTTACTAGTGTAGACATGCCCTCAGATGCCGCAGGATTACTCATTGGTATTATATAAGGTGTTCTATTTACAAATTCAAGTTTGATCCCTACAATATATTTCTAGAGTTTTATTTTAAATGTTTCAGGTGATATGATTTCCACCTATTTTATAGGGAGATTATTTCACAGTTTAACAGGTTTCACTATTAGGAATTTTGTTTCAGTTTAGGTTTTCCTTGGCTAACGTTGGATTCATTATCCCTGCTCCCTTAGAACAATACTTCTATTTAATTGCTGTTTACGCCCTTCACATACTTGTTAGCATATCCCTGCCTTTCCACTCTCCCCCTTTGTGTTGTCGTTTAGTCAAGCTATACATATTTATCACAATCTTTTTTCCCTTGATGTGTTAATACCTTCTAGCACAGGGGTGGGCAATAATTTTTGATGAGAGGCTACTCCAAGATTTTAGAAAGTGGTTAAGGGCCACACTTGTGCATTTTATTAATGGAGGTGGTGTGGGGTCTGGGATGGAGATTGGGTGCAAAAGAGTGCTTGAGGTAAAGGATTGGGGTGTAGCAGGGTCTGGGGTACGTCTAGACTGCAAGCTTCTTTCAAAAGAAGTTTTTTTGAAAGAGCTCTTTCGAAAAAGCATCTTTTGAAAGAGAGCATCCACATCTCAAAACTGGATCGGAAAAGTGATCTGCTTTTTCGAAAGAGAGCATCCAGACTATATGGATGCTCTCTCGAAAGAAAGCCCTGATTGCTATTCACAAAATGGCCAGCAGGGTACCTTTTTGATTGCCTCTTCTTTCGAAAAATGAACCTGTTCTGTTGAAAGAGCTGAAAGAGCTCTTTCAAAAATGGTGTTCTTCCTTGTAATTTGAGATTTATGAATGTCAAAAAAACCCTGCGTTCTTTCTATTTAATTTTGAAGGAACTCAATTGCAGTGTGGATGCAGATGAAGTTTTTTTTTAAAAAAGGGCAGTTTTTTAAAAAAAACAATGTAGTCTAGACATAACCTGGGAGGTCTGAGAGAGAGTTTGGGTGAAGGAAGCAGTTGTGACCTAGAGCACGGGATTGGGATGCAGGGATCTGGGTTATGACCTAAGGCAGGAGGGGTTGTGACCTGGGACAAGGGAGTGGGAGAGCATAGCTTTAAACACATGGATCAATTCTTTTCCCATTCTATATAAACAATTAATCGAGTAGTCACTTATTCAGGCTGTTCAAAAAGATGTGTTATTTAAAGAACATGTTAGTCACAGATCATTAAGGAAGTTTAGCCCCAATCTTTGCAAAGTTCCACCTCTGAATAATCTAATTTATAGACTTTCCTTTATAATACTTTACTGTCCATATAAATGCTCATACCCTCATCTGTGAATTATGTTTTCAAGTAAAAATTGTGCAGTACAGAATCAAATACTTTAATTTCCAGAGAACACACATACAAACCTATATTCTCTTCATCACATATGGCTACAATTCATCCTAAACAGTGATTAATAATTGTATTATTCATGTTTATGGTTACAATAACCTTTAGAAATCCAGATTTGTTTCTATTATTTAATGAAGGGTTTATATTACATAGACGATTATTTTCAGTATTCAGGGCTTTTTGAACATCATGATGTCGATTGATCATCTTACATATTTTTCCCCAATTTAAGCACTAGTACGTCCAATGACTTGAATAGGACTTTTACTAATTCTCAAAGTTAAGCAAATGCTTAATTACTTTGCTGAATCAAGAATTAGGACTGGAAAAAACCCAAATATGGCAGCCTTTCTTTAAATCTCAATGATTCTCCAGCCCTTTCCAGGAATAATGGCCTCTAGGTTCATCCATTACTTCATTTGTTTGCTTAAGATCCAGAACAATACGTGCTTTCATATTGATCAAAAATACAGATGCCACAGAGAAAACTATGAATGCTTATCATAAGAATTTCTGTAAAAAGTGAATTTAGAATTCCTTTATAATCTTCTTCAGCTTCTTGCACTGTCTTTAGCAATTTTCTTTCTTAAAACACTATACTTAATGGAGTACAGTACTTCAAAACAGATAATCATCTTTCAGAATATGCAGTTTGCTAAAAATGTATCTCCAAACTTTTAATTTTAATGTAATGCAGTTTTTTATATATAATTCTTCCTGTTCCCACAAACATTTTTCTTCAATAATATGCAATCTCCTTTTGTCTCTGCTAAATCTCTTAATTTTCATTTCAGACTGGCTTTTCAATGCTTGTCTAGCACAAGCTTGTTGTACAATAAAGATTCTTTACTCAAGTCCATCTATACTATTATAAATAAGAATAAATCTAATAGTTAGAGCTTGTTCCAGTGGCATGAATGTAAATTGGGATTTTTTTCCCCCCATTGACTTCAGTGGTCACCAGATCAGCCCCTTAGACCAAATTATATTCCAGATTTTTTAAATAAAGATCTGAAATGTTTTGGTAGTGAATAGTGATGAGATTCCAACTAAAATCAAGGCTTTTGTTCATACGGAATTTAGTAAAAACTAAATATTCATTTACCAGTCAATAGAAATTAATCTGATCTCAGCAGTGTAAGAGAAAGTCCATTGAAGATACTGGAGCTAGATCAGTACAAGATTGGTATGAGAAAAAATCCCTAACATATACCTAAGAGGACCAACAGAATTGCCAGGCCCCTGGACAAGATGGGGGAGGGAGGTTCTGCACTCACGGTAGCCAGCCCTCAGTGCCACCCAGGGTTCTGGCAGCATTTTAAAGGGCCTGGGATTCCAACCAGCACTGCTGCTACAAAAGCAGCAGCTGGGAACCTGGGGCCTTTTACATTTGCTGTGATCTGGCCGGAATCCCACTTGTCGGCAGGCCTGTATATACCTGTTATTTGTAGTGTATTCCTTCTTTGTCCTTACTGAGCCATCCCTCTGCTGTCCAGACCTGGAATCTCGAGAGGTGTGGTGCTTACCGGGAGCTTGCATTCAGGATGTCACTGAGAGGCTTACCAAGTTGATCAAACCTTCGGATCGCTACCCCTTCCTGCTTCTTCACGTGGGAACTAATGATACGGCCAAGAATGATCTTGAGCGTGTTACTGCAGATTATGTAGCGCTAGGAAGAAGGATCCAAGAATTTGGAGCGCAAGTGGTATTCTCCTCCATCCTCCCTGTTGAAGGGAAAGGACTGGGCAGGGATCGTCGAATTGAGGATGTGGTTGCGCAGATGGTGTCACAGAGAGAGCTTTGGTTTCTTCGACCATGGGACTCTGTTCCAGGTGCAAGGATTGTTAGGAAGAGATGGAATCCACCTAACGAAGAGAGGAAGGAGCATCTTCCCAAGCAGGCTTGCAAACTTAGTGAGGAGGGCTTTAAACTAGGATCGTCGGGGGACGGTGACCAAAACTCTGAGGGGAGTGGGAAAGTCGGATACCGGGAAGAAATGCAGAGAGGAAGGAGCAAGAAAGGAGGACCCATGTTTTGAATGGAGAAGATAGGATGATCAACTGGTTACCTGAAGTGTTTGTACACTAATGCGAGAAGCCTGGGCAACAAACAGAAGAACTGGAGGCCCTGGCCCAGACCAAGAAATATGATTTAATTGGGATAACAGAGACTTGGTGGGATGATTCGCATGACTGGAGCGCTGTCATGGAAGGGTATAGACTGTTCAGGAATAACAGGCAGGGGAGAAAAGGAGGAGGAGTTGCACTATATGTAAGAGAGCACTACGATTGCTCTGAATTCCAGTATAAAGAGGGAGAAAAACCTGTTGAGAGTCTACGGGTTAAGTTTAAAGGAGCAAACAACAGCATTGATATTGTGGTTGGTGTTTGCTACAGGCCACCGAATCAGGTGGATGAGGTAGATGAGGCTTTCTTCGGACAACTGAGTGAAGCTTCCAGATCGCAGGCCCTGGTTCTCTCTGGTGGGGGACTTTAATCACCCTGATATCTGCTCGGAAACCTATATGGCAGTACAAAGGCAATCCAGGAAGTTTTTGGAGAATGTTGGGGATAACTTCTTGACACAGGTGCTGAAGGATCCGACCAGGGGCCATGAGCAGCTTGACCTTCTGCTCACAAACAGGGAGGAACTAATAGGGGAAGTGGAGGTGGGTGACAACGTGGGAAGCAGTGATCATGAGATGGTAGATTTCAGGAGCCTGACCAAAGGAAGAAAAAAAGAGTAGTAAAATACACACCTTGGACTTCGAAAAAGCAGATTTTGACTCCCTCCGAGATCTGATGGGCAGAATCCCCTGGGATGTTAACATGAAGGGGAAAGGAGTCCAGGACAGCTGGCAGTATTTTAAAGAAGCCTTATTGAAGGCACAGAAAGAAACCATCCCGACACGTAGCAAGAGAGGCAAACATGGTAGGAGACCGGACTGGCTTACAGGGGAAATCCTCGGTGAACTTAAGCACAAATAGGAAGCTTACAAAGAGTGGAAACTTGGACAAATGACCAGGGAGGAGTTTAAAGGTATAGGTCGAGAATGCCGAGGGGGTTATCAGGAAGGCGAAAGCACAAATGGAATTGCGACTGGCAAGGGATGTGAAGGATAAAAAGAAAGGTTTCTACAGGCATGTTAACAAGAAGAAGGTGATCAGAGAGGGTGTGCGGCCCCTAATGGATGAAGGAGGTAACCTAGTGACAGATGATGTGGGGAAAGCTGAAGTACTCAATGCTTTCTTTGCCTCTGTATTCACGGAGAAGGTCGGCTCCTGGACTTCTGCGCCAAGTGACGCAAGATGGGATGAAGATGGACAGCCCGTGGTGGGTAAAGAACAGGTTAGGAACTATTTAGAAAAGCTAAACGTACATAAATCCATGGGTCCAAGGGTACTGAGGGAGTTGACAAATGTCATTGTGGAGCCTTTGGCTATTATCTTTGAAACGTCGTGGAGATTGGGAGAAATCCCGGATGACTGGAAAAAGGCAAATGTAGTGCCAACCTTCAAAAAAAGGAAGAAGGATGATCCAGGAACTATAGGCCGGTCAGTCTTACCTCGGTTCCTGGAAAAATCATGGAAGGGATCTTTAAGGAATCCATATTGAGGCACTTGGATGAGAAGAAAGTGGTTAGGAATAGTCAGCATGGATTCACAAAGGGCAAGTCGTGCCTGACCAATCTGATTAGCCTCTATGATGAGGTAACTGGGTCGGTGGACATGGGGAAGTCAGTGGATGTTATATACCTTGACTTTAGCAGGGCTTTTGATACGGTCTCCCACAATATTCTTTCCAGCAAGTTAAGGGATTGTGGATTGGATAAATGGACGGTAAGATGGATAGAAAGATGGCTAGAAGGCCAGGCCCAGCGGGTAGTGATCAATGGCTCGATGTCAGGATGGTGGTCAGTTTCTAGCGGAGTGCCCCAAGGTTCGGTTCTAGGACCGGTTTTGTTCAATATCTTTATTAATGATCTGGATGAGGGGATAGATTGCACCCTCAGCAAGTTTGCGAATGACACTAAGCTGGGGGGAGAGGTAGATACGCTTAAGGGCAGAATGGCTTAGACAAATTGGAGGATTGGGCCACAAGAAATCTGATGAGGTTCAACAAGGACAAGTGTAGAGTCCTGCATTTGGGACGGAAGAATCCCAAGCATAGTTACAAGCTGGGGACCAACCGGTTAAGTAGTAGTTATGCAGAAAAGGACCTGGGGGTTACAGTGGTTGAGAAGCTAGATATGAGTCAACATTGTACCCTTGTAGCCAAGAAGGCTAATGGCATATTAGGTTGCATTAAGAGGAGTATTGCCAGCAGATCCAGAGATGTCATCATTCCCCTTTATTCGGCTTTAGTGAGGTCGCATCTGGAGTATTGTGTCCAGTTCTGGGCCCCCCAATACAAAAAGGATGTGGACGCATTGGAGAGGGTCCAGCAGAGGGCAACCAAAATGATTAGGGGGCTGGAGCATATGACTTATGAGGAGAGACTGAGGGACTTGGGTCTGTTTAGTCTGCAGAAGCGAAGAGTGAGGGGGATTTGATAGCAGCCTTCAACTTCCTGAAGGGAGGTTCCAAAGAAGATGGAGAGAGGCTGTTCTCAGTAGTGACAGATGGCAGAACAAGGAGCAATGGTCTCAAGCTGTGGTGGGAGAGGTCCAGGTTGGATATTAGGAAAAGCTATTTCACTAGGAGGGTGGTGAAGCACTGGAATGGGTTACCTAGGGAAGTAGTTGAGTCTCCATCCCTAGAGGTGTTTAAGTCTCGGCTTGACAAAGCCCTGGCCGGGTTGATTTAGTTGGAATTGGTCCTGCCTAGAGCAGGGGGCTGGACTTGATGACCTTCTGAGGTCTCTTCCAGTTCTATGATTCTATGATTCTATGAAAGAGTAGCACTGAAGTCAGTGGGCATTGGCTCATGTCACATGACAAAAGGTATTAACCTTTTGAAAGTTTTATCCATTTAATATGATAGGGCAGAACTTTATTTCTGAGTTTTACCATCACTCCTGTCTGTCTCATTTTACTTACTCCTATTGATTCTGCCATAGAACAGATACACCTGCTTTGAAAGGTGGAAATGAAATAACTTTATATTCGCCAAGGAGCAAACTCTGCTCATCTCTACTCTTTGGTCATAATGGGTTGCTATACTCAAAAACTGTAAAATGTTACTAATTCTTTTTTCCTTTTCACTCCAGAAGCAATAGTGTTCCTTATCACTAAGAAAAATGACCTCTGTGATAGCACAATATAAATTCCAAATTTCACTGTAGTCTTGAGCTTGAACACCCAATGGGATTTAAAGTTGTGGCAACAGAGACTGTAAAGGATCAGTGAACTAAGGCAGGAAGCATTAGTGTGTTAAGCAATCATTTCAACTTTTTCTTTCCATTTTTCATACTCAGACCTACATGAAAAAACATTTTGCACTCAACAGATGAGTTTGAATCATTTCTTCAGTGTACTAGCTGAGATTAAAAAAATCAATACAAAAATAACAGGAGTGCTTAAACTCCGTGGGAAGATTTAAAAAATAAATGGAGGATGAAGGAAAACTACATTGGCAGAACACTCATACAAAGAAAATCTCAGATAAGCTTTTTGTAGACAATAGTGTAAGTATGCAGCCTATCTGCATGTACCTGTTGTTTCTGTAGTTTAAAGAAGAAAGAGTGAGTGGGAGGTAAAAACATGTTCATTAAAAGGAATGTCTTAAATATTTCTCTTGTATTCAATATAAAACCTGATCATTATAGAGGGTATCAGAAGATAACCATATCACTGGCAAATTGTAAGATGGAGAGATTAGAGTTGTGGCGAAATCTCTTATCTTTTAGGGATGTGCAGTTGTTGTGATTCCCACTCACCCTTATACTGACTTCTTCTTGTGAAAAACGTTTATTTTTCTGAAGAATTATTTTGTTGTTGCTGTTTTGCAAGATAATGAAGTTGCCATTTTAAACTGATAGAAAATCTTTGGTTCACAAACTCTTCCTCCTGCAGTGCTCATCAGTCAATCAAGTGCTTAGTCTAAGAAGTTTTACTATGCATCGGAAATGTAGCTTGCAAGAAAAAGCTAAATTTATACAGAAACATTCTTTAACTTGAAATAAACCTATTTTTTTGGGAGGGTCACTGTCAGTTTGGACATTGGTTAAATGTATTCAGTTTTCAGTGCAAAAAGCTCATGGAACACTATTTTCTATTGCAGTAATTGTATTAATTAATTGTGGGATTGATAGCTATTGCTCACTTAAACAATAACGATCTTAGGTATGTGCGTGAATACACAGGGATTACTTCATCAAAAGATACAGTTAAGTATTGCTTTCCAATGCATCTAAATCATCTTGGAAGTGGACTTTAGAGGACTTTTATGGAGTGCATGACCAAGGATGCTGAATAGATATAATGTGGAAATCCTTATTCCTGACTTTGCTATATTTCATTTAGACTATCAAAGAACCACTTCGCAGTCCTCCCTGCATTCAGGTTATCAGACTATTGATTACTAATAATGCTCTTAGTCAAGGTGTGACAGGCAGCAAACAATATAATAGCTGAAATCCAGCTCTTACTCCATTGTACTGGTTGTCAATCAGATTCCATATTAAAGTCAAAGCACTCTTCTAACCTGTGCTATCAAGACCCTTCGGATTTTGACATTAACAGTTTCTCTGAATCTAGTTGCTCCTTTCAGCTGTCCATTCGATAAGTGAAGTTCTTTTTTAACATCGATACCAAAACACAATACAGAATCCCCTTGGTAGTGTAATGTATCACCCTCTTTCTAAAACTCTACACTCAGAAAAGCTTATGGGTTGTCTTTTTAAATAAGAATTGGAAACTCTTCCCTTTTGCTGATTTGTTAGTTTATGGTACTGCAGATAATTTTGGCAATTTAAGGAATCTTATAACTTGAAGTTGTTGTTTACCAAATTGGGACATACCAGGATACCAAAACAGTGTGGAACCACGTCACCCTGCCCTGTAACCTTGGGTGATTCACAATGCCTTGCTGAAGTAATTTCCACCTTGGCACCTCACAGTCTTCCAGCCTGTAAGTCACATCCTGAGTCTCCGTGGATAACTGCAGGCTGGCTTGTACCAGCCTTGGTTATTCTGCTGGGTGATCCCAATTCACAACCCAGTCTCAGATTTTCTTCCAGAAATGTATGAACTGGACTGTCCAGCTCTTTCCCAAACATAACTAGTGTGGTTCACTGTCCCATGCAGTGGTACTTAGACCACTTACAGTGAGACATAAGAACAAGGGAACTCTACAGCCGAGGCGCTCAAGCCATAGAAGCTACTACACTAAGCTCCAGAGGTTCCAGTTCAAATCTGCCCGATGGCAGTTACAAGTATAGATAATTAAGTATTTTATTCCTTTAAAGGAATAGTATGCCAGGTTATTATTGCAAATAGTTATTCAGACTCATTAACTTAAAAACATAAACCAAGTTCATTAATTACAAATAGACTTTAAGTGAATGTAAGTAATGAGACGTAAAAGTAAAAAATGGCTACAGGAAAAATATGAGATATTTACTAATGCCTAGCTGAATTACATTAAACTCAAGCAAAGTTTCTCACTACATATTCTAGCAGATAACTCACCTATCTCTCAGGACAGGACCCCTCCTCCAGATTCCAACAGCTCCATTCCTTGTTACTTTAGGTACAGTAAAAACAATAAGAAAGGAAATAAAGAATGAGTTCCTTGAGGTATTTGTCCCTGCTTTTTATAGTTTCAGTTCTCGGGGGGGGGGGGGGGGGGGACCAGTTGAGAACCAGCCACCAAAGACTCTATGTAGAAGAATATTCCCTGGTAATTTTTTCACCCATTTGAACATTCTTTGTCTTCCCTTCCTGTTTGATGACTGTTTATTGCTTAAATGCAAATTAGGCCAAGTATATATTCTTTTGTTTCAGACAGACTTGTCTGTCAAATTCTGTTTAGGAAAGTCTGTGAGGTTTGGAACATGTGTTAAAAATATATAGGAGAATCTTATAACTTTACATACAATGTTGACTCACATATTTTACTAAGACAATACTGACCATCAAATTATGAATTTTCAAATGATACCTTACAAGTAATAATTTTTACAAAAATTATTATGATAGTGTAAAGGGTGCACATACAAGAGTATATTCTGCCACACAAGACACCTCAGAAAAAACGTTTAGGGATCTAGAGAATAAGTGAATGTTCATTAATATATTAGAATACACTTGGTATTTATAATTACGTGTGTTGTATAGGTCAGTGGGAACATTCTGAAGACCTGATACATCACTGCATCACTCTATTTTTACTTTGTTAACTTAGTGGTGTTATAGTAGCATAAAACTGCATTAATGAAGAGATGACTGACACTTTCAATAACTTACAAAGACACTTCGGGTACGTCTAGACTGAGAGGATCTATTGAAAAAGATACACAAAATATGCTCCACATTTTGCATATCTTTTTGCATATCCTGCCTATACTGGGCCAAATTTCAGAAAAAACCCTCTTTCAAAAGCCCTCTTCTTCCTCATGAAATGGGGAATACAGGGGCTTTTTCGCAAAAAAAAAAAAAAAAAAAAAAGCGGAAGAGCAAACGCATTCCCTGATGCGGCAGAGTTTTTTGGGATATAGGGTATCCTGAAAACACACCGAAGTCTAGCCATACCCTTTGTGATGTAGAGTCAAGAGACAGTGAAAGACTAGGTACTTCTGTCTTCATTTCTGCAGCGGTACAACTACTTAGTTCGCCTTGAGTTTCCCTCAATGCACATTCACTTGAGATTCTTTAACTGTTCTCTTATTTATATCCCCAGGTAGGCTTTTCCTGTGTAAGTGTTAGAAATTTCCATGAATTCTTATTTTTTTAGTTTCCTTCTACATACGTTCATGGGGCAGAATTTCCACAGGGCAAATCCCTAAAGTGCCGGGAGGGGGAAGGGGTTCTGCCTTAGCTACTTCAAATTCTTTTGGTTCTCAACTCAGTCATTGCCAAAGCCCTCAGAGATCCTATTTCTCTATATCAGGGGCAGACAAGATATGTCACATAGGTCATATCTGGTCCACCAAGCCTTTTAATCTGGCCCACCCCACCAGGACCTTAGGGCATGGAGCAGCATGACTGGCTGCTCCATGTGTTTCTCTGCACTGCTTGTGGGAGGACAGGGGGGAAGAACCCACCAATGGGAGCTGAGAGACTGTGCAGGGGGCAGAGGAAGTGCATGGAACCTCCCCCACTCCCTGCTGGCCAGGAGCCACCTCCTAATCAAAGCGTGTCTCTGACACTCCACCACCTCCTAAACTACAACTCCTTACCCCAGATGAACTCTGCCTCCTGTCCCAAGTTACCACCAAAACCCATTGCACCCCCTCCTGTCTCAGGTCACAGCTCCCTCTCAGACCCTGCACTTTTTCCTACAACTCTCCTGCAACTCAGAATCCTCTCCTGCAGCCATACCCCCTCTCAGTCACTGAACCTCAATCATCTGCTCCAGGTCATCACCCAAACCCTCTTCACCCTTCTCCCTCCACCTCAGGTCACAGTTCCCTCTCAGACCCTGCTCCCCCCTTCTATACTCCTCCCCCAGATCAGAATCCTTTCTTGCACTCATACCCCCTCTCAAATCCTGCACCCCAATCCTTAGCCCCAGGTCACAATCCCCTCCTTCATTCAAACTCCCTCTCAGATGCCTCACCTCTCCTGCACCCTACTCCCTTGCCCCAAGCTCCTTTCTGCACCCAACTTCCACTCCAGACCACACCCCCCATTGAAATGTATGGCCCTTGACTACTTACCAAAATCTCGAGTGACTCCCCAATCAAAAATTACTGCCCACCCCTGTTCTACATTGTCACTAGAACTCAGGGCCCTGGTCTACACTAGGGAGTTATTTCAAAATAACTCCCCTTATTTCAAAACAACATGCAGAACGTCCACACTATCTAGCCTGTTATTTCAAAAGAAGGGGCTTGTTATTTCAAAATAACTCCTGCTTTCCACAAGAAAGAATGCGGCGGCCTGGCTGAGTGGCAAAAAAGTCAGCCGAGCGCCACAGCGGGAGGCGAAGGGGAGCACGAAGGGGGGCAGGGCGGTGATGTATATGGTCAGGCCCCACCCCCTGGCCATGTACCTCACCAACCTGCTCCCCTTTGCCTCCTGCCATGGCACTCGGCTGACTTCTGCGCCGCTCAGACGGGCTGCGGTGGGGAAGCAAGCAGCCATTTGGGCCCCGCGCTCGCCATGCAGCATGGGGATGCTGCATGGGGAGTGTGGCGCCCAAATGGCTGCTTGTGCCACTTACTCCCCCGCCGCGGCCCAGCTGAGTGGTGCAGAAGTCAGCTGAGCTCCATGTCGGGAGGCAAAGGACATGACTCAGGCAACAGCGTGACCAGAGGGAACAGCCAGGATGGCAACAGTGCTGCCCAGAGGGAACAGCCAGCATTTCAGGCAACAGTGCCCCCCAGAGGGAACAGCCAGCATTTCGGCGTTACAGACTCTCAGACACTGGGCTACTATATATATGATTAGTGCAAGTTAGTATTGATACAATCAATATACATTTGTATCAGATTGGATAGAGATCACCCAGGTCCCTCCTCCCGCCAATACAATTCAGTTCTGATTCTACTCATTTTAAACCTGTAATGGCCACATTCTGAGGAACATCCACAACAAGGTTTTCACAGATTTAGGGGAAGGAGAATCATGCCTTGAAACTGTTACTTCTTCTCATTGCTTCATAGCTGCACCCTTTCCTTCCTCAAAAGAGGGACACCAGAAAACAAAGGGTGCCATGAAACACATTAATGTTAGGCACATTCATGTGTTTGGAGAGAGAAAGTATAGATACAAAGGAATCTCAGAAACCTCTAGAAATTTAACAGACACTTTTCTTGACCAAGTATCTTGTTTAGAAAGACAAATGTTTGAGAATGAACTGACAGTTATAATTTAAAAGGCTGTTTCAAGATAAATGTTTGTGGTGTTATTACAATGGTGTGGAAGAACTATGTAACGATAGAGCTTTTTCCTAAAACAGTATTTGTAACTTCTGAAGAGATGGGTTTAAAGGTGATGTAAAAGTTATTTTTGAGTTTGTTAATATCACTATTCATGAAGATAGCATACTGTTCTATTCATTAAAAACACTGTTTCTATTTTTAAACAAAATTGTGGATTTTCTTTAGAAATCCACTACTCTGATTTTTTAAGAAAAGCTCATTAAATATCCTTTGATATTGATCAGTTACATTAATATCTATATAACTATGATTTATGTGCCAGTATTTCCCACTAATGTGTGTCATTGTATCTGTTACAATTATAAAATAAATGTTTTTACAAATAGTGTGGCAGAACATTGTTCTGATGCGAAAAAAATCCTTAATGAGAGTCTGCCTCCTAGTGAAATCACTGCAATTTGCATGCCTGCAAGAGTCAGTTATATAAACAGTGAGGTCAAAGCAAAAACCAGCTGAGTACAAGGAAGTAGCTGAATAGTGGAGAAAGCACAAGCAGAAGCAGAAGCAGTAAATCTTCTCCACTATAAAGGAAGATCCTACTCTCCTGAATACTATTGAAGCTCCTGCCCACTAGGATTTTGCTTCTTAGCTGGTAACCTGTAAGAACAGGAGTAAAAAATAATAAATGTACTCTTTTCTGTCCATGTAATAGAAACAAGGGAGGCAGTGCTAGAAAACGTGACCGAACACAGCTGTTTGGCAGCTACAACAGAGGCATGTCCCCTATCAGAGGACTGTTGTCTTTAGCTTTTCTTCTTTACCCTAAATTACTGAACATTCCTCTTTTTCTGCCCCCCAAATCCCTTGTGTTTTTGCCTTGCTTATATTGATTCCTTGAGCTTTCCCTTGCACCTCTGCCAATTGCCTTTGGCAAGATCACCTCCAGCTTTCATCTCCCAAGTGCTGATCTCACGTCTCCCTGCCTTTTTGACCAAAAGACTCTGTGTTTCATTACTCCGAACTTTGATAACCAGCCCCCCTCCCCACCCACCCTGCAGTAATGCCTTTCTGCTTCTTCCCCATCATGTATCTCTGCTTGATGGCTTCACAATTAATATCTTTCTGATACCTGCTCTCTACTAATACCTAGAGATCTGGCTGAGGTGTTTCTCTCTTTCAGTTTGGTTTATAAATTCCTACCTTGATAGTCTCACAGCATGGAGGGTAGGGAAAGGAATAAATTTGTCTTTAAGTGGTACCTCAAATTAGAGTCCAGTGATTTACATATCAATTACATTAGTGAAGTAACTTTCCATTAAATGGGATTTTCAATGATGCTGAGGGAGAGTTTTTTTCAAAGAGAAAAAAACCGTTTAATGTGTTAACAAGATTTAAAAAAAAATACTAACATTTTTCTTTATGTTCACCTTTATGTTGTTGGCTGGATATGTTCTATATTATTGATTAACGAGTAAATGCAACATCAGGTAGTTTAGCTCACCCACTGTTCATTAGTCAAAGACAGATTGAGGCTATGCAGAAATGGTTGAGACATTTCCTAATCTGCATAGCAGGCTTGCAGCTTACTCTTTCACTGCTCCAAAGAACATGAACTCACTTTTAAGTATATTTATGCACTCCTTGTTTACAAGAAACAGAAAAGACTCCAGTTATCACACACTTTTCTTTTCCTCTCTTACCCAGTTTATACAAATCCCCATTATTTTTAGCATCTTATTTAATTAAAGGCACCTGTGCCAATTATCCTAGCACACTGTTTATATTTGACATTAGTCTGGAAAGGTTTAACAAATATACAAGCAAGAGAGGTTACACAGAGTTTCTGCAGTGGAGCTCTTCAAAAGTGAACAGTATGCTGGAAGTCTAATTCATAATTAGCATTAGTGCACAAGCCTCTTAGAAATATATGTTAGCTAACAAAATTATAGTTTTCAAGAATATTAACTCTACCTGTCTTCTGCAGAAACTACTGCAAATTAGATGGACTAAGTTAATTAATGTACTCACTCACTTATCTCCACAAAAAGAAATCATCAACTTCATGAGCTATATTTTCTTCCCAATTATTGCACATCAGTTCAAACACAAAATATCTTTGTTAAAATTCAGTAGAATTACTCTAGATTTTATATCAATGTAAAATCTGGAGCAATCAAAAGCTCCCACTTAACATGGAAATAAAAATCTATCATGCATAATTGGATAAACCTAGGCAAACAAATTTGCAAATAAATCTAAACATGGAAGTAAAACAAATAAGGCAAAATGTCATCAGAATCAACAGATTACATTGGATGACCAGATCAACTTTGTGAGAGATGGTGTCAGGACATAAATCAAGGAAGACTTGGCAATGTGATGATAGTTGGCTGGCACAAACAGGACAACACATGAGTGCTTTCACTTAACGTTAAAGTTTGCTTAGTCTCACAAACTTACACCAGTGTGCAACAGGTCAGTAAAACAGTCCCAATCTCAATAATTACCAAAGTTGGGTGTGGCTCTAGAGTGACACAGAAGCAGTCTTCCAAAGAGCAAGCTTCCTTCTGCTGGTGGGAACCACAAAATGTGTCCAGAGGGAGAGTCCCTGAAAATCCAACTACCTAAAATTTTTCTTCCTTACTTATTAATTAATATTACACTGACATGTCTAGAGATGGATACATTAATGAAAAATAGGCCTAAAAATGGCCATTTGCTGGGATGGGCAGGTATGGTATGACTAACCTGTTTTTCAGAAGCTGGGAATGGGCAACAGGGGATGGATCAGTTACGGATTACTTATTCTGTTGATCCTCTCTGGGGCAGCTGGCATTGGTCACTACCAGATGACAGAATACTGGACTAGATGGACCTTTGGTCTGACCCTGTTTTGGCCATTCTACTGTTCCTATATCTCTCAAAGCAAACTTGTTAACCAAGCAATTTTAAAGGATAGGCAAGAGGTTGATCTCTGATAGTCAATTTGCCTGATGTGGGTTTTTTTCAAAGTTTGTACACCTTGAGATCCTGACAGACACATCCCTGAGGTCACAAGTAGTAGCTTCCTGTTTTTTAAATTCTCAACAATTTCAACAGAAATCTCATCAGGAAGCCTTTTCTCCGCCCCTCCTCACTTGGTCATGCTCAGTCTGCTGAATACACCCATTTACTGCCTGCTAGCTTGGCTATTTTAGCAATAACGAGTGGTGGTTCAGGCACTTAACTATTTTGCCAAAACCTTCCCATACAAGGCAGGGGCTGTTTTTTTGTTCGGTGATTGTACAGCATCTTGCATAATGGGGTGTTGGTCCATGACAGGAGCTCCTAGGCATACAAGTACTTAAATAATTAAAGTTCTAAATGGAACAATAATCTAATTTTTCTAAATTGGGAGTTATTGTGGAGGAATCATTGAAAAGATCAAGGTAGTCCCTACCTGCAGGAAAAAGCTTAAAGAGACAGTAGGTTATATTAACAGAAAAACTGAATGCAAACAAATATTATTGGTCACTTATTAAAGGCTGGAAAGGTTCGATCAGCAAACATCAGAAAGTTTTAATTTCCTTTGATATGATGTAATGTGCAGCAACAAAATGGCACCAATTCTTATAATCTAATAGGGAAAGACTCAACTTTGAGGTTCCCTAGGATACTTGTTTCAAAATTGTAAGGGAAATAATGAAGTAAACCACTCTTGAGACTGGTCAGGAGTTCAGAAACAAAAAGTCTTCATCTAAAATGAGAAAAATGGGAACCAGACAATTGGGGTGACAAACAAAAAGCTAGCAAGCACTTCATATGAGTTCCCTGAGATCTCGGCTGATTTGCAAATCTGGTTTTAAACAAATTATTTTTGGAAAAAGGACTACGGAGATGTATGAAATGAAAAAAGGAATATCAAATTTTCAAATCAAGATCAATTAAGTGCATTGATTTGGGTGGTCTTTTTCCTAAAATCTGTTGTGTATGTGCCTTTCAACAAGACATTAAACTAAATCAGTATGATTTGCATATTTTTTTGTGTTGAGAAAGGAAGTTAAGGTAACTTTTTTCTACACATGTACATATACATCAAGCCAATATTGTGCATGTGTTGGGGGGAGGGACATGTAAGGGGGAATAAAAGATTAAATGGCTTTTACTATGGAGAAAAACAATGAACATAAAACTGGTGTGATCAGGGCTAACAACTTCACTGAACATGAAATGGAGTTGTTAGAAGAAGATGAAAAAGAAAATAATAAAAAGCAGGAGACGAAGCTGGTGAGGTTAACAAGCCGGAAAATAACATCAAAAGCATAAAAAATATAAAGGAGATGTCTGTTCCAGAAGCTGAAATCCATAAGTAAGATATTAGTGAAGCTAATATTGTAGGTTTTAAAGTAATTTCACTTTCAAGATAATGAAAGAATTTCAAGTACTATTTCCAGTATAACTATTAGGAAAACATCAAGAGATTTTTCCCTTGGATATGCTGCAATGTGTATTAATTTCAGTTAATCTGGAAAGAACTAGGTGGGTAATGATTTGGATCAGTGTGGAAAACATCTCAAAGGACTGTGCTGGGTGTGTCAAGCATATGACTATGACCTTGCTCCTGTGCTTCAGGCTGAGAATCAAGGAGATTTCATTTCTGTATGAACACTCTTTCATGAGCTTTCTCATCACCTACAAAGTCATTCTTCTCATTTTGGCCCTTCAAATGCAGAATTTCTCCAGCCACTGCAGCTTGCGTATTGCCTCTTCATATTGTCCCTAATATGATACCTACTGTTAAAACTAATAAAGTTCTTTCCCCTTCGATTATCTTAATATTTCAGAACACTAAATATCAGCTCCCATTCCTTCACAGAATAGTCTTCTGTAAACAGTTACATTTTTTATCCAGATCATGGCTCCTTCTCTCTTCTATTTGTGCTGCTCTTGAGGTATAAAGAAACTTTATCACTTTCCCTGTGTGTCCTCGGTGCTGAAGATGTCAGACATCAAGAAGATATAGAATGAGAGCAATGCACTCAAGCTATCTCCAGCAGGCAGATGGCTCCATAATAGCAGTTACCAGCTGTTGTAGGTTAAGGGGAATCCCTAGGTAACTAGGTAATATAGAACCAATCTGAGGATCAGAGACCTTCTTTCTTCCCTCTTATGTGAAGACTAAAGTTATCACCTGTAAGATCATTGTCCTTGACATAGTGTTCTACCTGTCTGTACATAAGTATCCTCTCTATATATTATAAAACATTTCTAGTTTCCAACAGACATTTACTACCTTTACCCATACCTTTGCTGTGATAGCTCCTTTTTTAAGAATAAGAAATAAATCTTTTATTCTGACTATCAGAATAATCAAATTAATGCTAACTAGTGTCACCAATATTAGACAATATTCTCCAAGTATCCCACTTCCACCAGTTCCTTATAGATAAACATGTTTCTCAATTAAACATCATTGATGTACCATTGCCTATGATTTAGGCATTCTTTCATTGCTTTAAAATGATCCTGTCACTTGGTTAAAAGCTAGACATTTTGGAGGTTATGCACTAGTAGCTAAAATGTAGTCATCTAAAACATACCACCCGAAATTCATTGCAGCTGAAAATGGGCTTATACCATCAATGAGTGAGGACTACTCTATAAAAATTAGATAGAGAAAAGACAAAATTAAAAACCAGACAAGTTGAACCTGCTTTTTTAACTGTTGTTTGTATACATTCCCTTGTTTCCCTTGCTCATTCCTACCTTTGTACAGTACTTTATTTTCTAATGCTGCCTGCTTTGTGTCTCAAACACAATTTGAGTTATCTCTTTTCAGTTCAGGTTGGCCCCTCCCTCCCCCCTGGTCCAGCACCCTGGGGACCTGACTGATTCTGGATGAGGGATTTTGCCAGACCAGAGGAGGTCATTTCTACCCCACTTGCTACTGCCCCCCTTAGCCTTGGACTGGCCATTGGCCAACTGCTCCCCACCTTTGTCCTGAAGATCCCTGCCTTCTCTTGCCTGCCACACTGGGCAGCCCAGTTTCAGCCCAGCTCCCCATGCGCCGAACTCCCAGCTCCACTGGGCAACCCAGCTATATGGAGCAAGGCTCCAAGCCCTGCTGGCAGCTCACAGCCGGCAGCCCTCTGCCCTGCCAGACTGCTGGGCTCTTAAACACCAGCTCTCCCCTGGGACTCTCTTCCTGCCAGACCACAGATGTTGCTGGACCAGAAAGTCCCAGTTTACAAAGGTTCAATCTGTACTTCTAGTTTAGGTTGTTCTGTTTGTTTTGCATCCTTAGAATCTAAATCAGCTGTGCATAGTTAATCAATAATAATTTAACATCTATTAATCTTAGGAGCTCTCATAAAAATGCATTTTCTAAAGCTTAGTTAAGAGTTTAATTTAAAATATTGTAGAACAAAGCCTGTCAATATGAGTAATAACAGTTTCTGTACAGAGCTTGCTTTACTGCAACGAATATAAAAACACCAACTATATTTTATATAGGTTTTCTCTAACTTTCTCTGACTTCCAAACTCATTTCCCTGCAGAAACCTCCTGAACTGTGGACCTGTAGTGAATTACTCTATGTCACATGGCAATGTAATGGGAAAATTTAAATGATGAAAGCTTGATTTTTTTTTCAGCTGATGTTCAAAACAATTTCACCAAAATGGACAAAAGTTTGTAGAAGCCCAGCAATGGAGAAAGGAAAATAACTATCTTGCACTGCATTACTCTTCTTAAGACTGGTACAGAGAACATATGAAAAGTTCTGACTATTAAAATTAATGATCATATTTCCCTGTATATTAGATAGAAATCAATGATGCGATAAAAGATACCAGAAATATGCATTACATTTTCTATTTTGAAGTATGGATTAATACTGTAAAAAGTGATAGAAATTATAAATATATCTTAGCAGTATGCTTCTTATCCATAAATACAGGGTTAGACAACTTAAGAACAATATACGCTATACATTACCAAATAAAAGTAATAGAATGAGGGAGAGACAGAAACTAAAACATAGGGCTGCATCATCACTTTTCTTGTATCCCCGAATAAGGGATGGTGAATAGCTAGGAGTCAAAAATTGTTCCCTGGAAATTACTTTCCCTCGGCTGTGGGTCAGCTGTGTGAACTGCTGGGATGGAGAGCAAGAGGAGGTGAAGCCAAGGCTCTGTCCTCCTTTTAACTACTTTTCATACACATACCTGAGAGAGCAGCAAGTAAGTAACACTCTTTATCCTTTTCCATTTGCACCAAAGCTCAGGAAGTCTGGGCAAGGAGATTCTTGCTTCCTTTATGCCTCTGAATAGATGTAAGAATTGGGCCCAATTTTACCCATAAGTAGTATTCATTTTCTATAGAGATAATTAAACATAAAAAATAAATTATGCAGTCTCAAAAAAAAAAAAAAGATGTCAAAAAGGTAATGAATAACATTTAAACAATTGCTCTTTCTATATGGAGAAGATAAAACTCTCAGGTCAGACAATGAAATGGGGCTGGTTGGCTATGCCTTAGGCATTTTCTGCACATCTCTAGAAACGACATACCCTGAACATTTGGAAGATTTAATGAAATTTAAAACTAGGATATGTTAACATCTTCAGGACCTGATTGAGCAAAAAGAATCTTGTGGCTTCTCACTGTTGGCTTAAGGCCATGAACACTGTAATAAATATATTTTCACCTACCTACCAGATTCAACATCATGTGTAGGTGTTTGGCTTGCTTACAGTTTTGTTCTCTTCCCTCAGAAAAAGTTTAAATATTTATAAATGGACGAGATGGAGACGGAGTTCTTTCAAAATGTGCCCCACATCACGCACTGTGTTCCCCACATCATGCCTACATCAATTCTCCAACTTTGAGCCACAGTATGGCTCTCAGAGCTAACCCATTCTGAGGATGGTGCATAGCCACATTACCAAAGAGGAGCTTTGTAGTCTCACCCAGCACCTCATGCTTTCTTTGGTTATATGAAAAAGCAAGTAGTCTGTGTGTTCCACGAGTGCTTTTGTGTCTGATTTGTGGGGCAAATGATCTGAAAGATTTAACTTCCAAAGGTGATATTACAATATTGTACTTGCTAAATACATTCAGATGTAATTGTCCTTTTAACAATACCATTTAATATTGCAATTTTTCCTCAAAAATCAGTCTCTCTAGTAGATCAGCGCATGTTCTTGCTGGTATCTGAGGAGAAAGTATTTTTGTTATCTTATCCTATGTGTCCAGTACAATGGGATGACACCAATCAGGACTCCAGGCACTTACACAGAATACTTCTACTAATGAAGCTATTTAATACTTATGCAGCTAATGGACTCCAGGAGACCTTACTGTGACAGTATTCCTGTTAAAACATTTGTGTACAATGTAAATAATCAAACAGGAATTGAAGTAACTGGGGATCTTATCTGAATAAAGATTGCAGGATTAAGAGGTTCCTTACCAATATTCAGTGGCATAAAGTGAGATTCTGTGTAAAATGAAGACCCAAGTTGTTTTATAGATTAGAATACAAATCTATCAGGAGGCATTATAAAATACTGTAACTACATTTTACCCAGAAAAGTTAATAAGAGGAATTTTAGAATATAAATTGTACGACAGAGAAACAAATGATTTTTCAAACAGCATAATTTATTTTCCCCTAAATAGAAAAAACTGGATATTGTTTAATAGGTTGCTAATGTATAACCTGGATTTTTAGTGTGAAAACATACTGAAATATAAAATAATCTACCTCTAACAAAAAATCTGACTTTTAAATGTTGTGTATAATAAGCTGGGGACACAGATTGTTTTTCAATTTTATCTGATACTATTTAGCACAAACATTTACAATAGCATAAGAGAGAAGCACAGTCTCCAGACAGCAGAGTCCCACCCCACTTTGCTGCTGCTTTCTTAGAAGGATGAAACTGAGGAGAAAAAAGCATTATTGTGAACAGAAAAGGCAATATAATTCACTTCCACCTAAAAGTCAGCTATCCTTTTCAACTTTCTTTACTTCAACATTTACTCATCCTCCTCTCTAAGTAGTGTTCATTGCACAGCCAACATATTTTTCTAAAGTAAATACTTCTCCACTGAACACAATCTCAGCATGAATATTAAATTTTGTAATTTTACCTAAGACTGAGGTACATTGGCCACAAAATACAGAGCCTTGTTCAATATTACCGAACTAGCCAATTAGCCCATCATAAGACGGGATTTTCAGGTCTCTCCTCCACGTCGGTCTTCTCTTGTGAGCCTCTGGTCTCTCGCTCCGTCTCCCTCTCTCTTTCTTTCTTTCTTCTCCTCCTATTGCCTCCCCCACTCTCTCTCTCAGCTCTCCTCCCCCTCCTGCCTCTCACTCGGGGGACCTTTTGGGCTCCACATGCCCCGTGCTTCATGGGGAGTGCGGAGCCCAAACGGTCACTTGTGCCACTTGCTCCCACGCAGCGGCCTTGCTGAGCGGCACAGAAGTCAGTCAAGCACCACGGTGGGAGGCAAAGGGGGGTGGGGTGGTGACATTCATGGCCAGGGGGCGGGGCCTGGAGCTGTTATCTCTCCGCACATCACCATCCCAGCCCCCAGCCGCCACTCAGCCGGTCCACCGTGGGGGAGCAAGCGTTCATTTGGGCTCCCCCCGGTGGCCCAGCTGAGCAGCGCAGAAGTCAGCCGAATGCTACGGTGGGAGGTGAAGGGGGATGGGGCGGTGATGTACACGGCCAGGCCCCGCCGCCTGGCCATGTACGTCACTGCCCCGCCCCTCTTCCCCTCCTGCCGTGGCACTCGGCTGACTTCTGCGCCGCTCAGCCAGGCCATCAGGGGGAGCAAGCAGTGCAAGCAGCCATTTGGGCCCACACTCCCCATGCAGCACAGGCCACCCAGGGGGAACAGCCAGCATTTCAGCAACAATGCCACTCAGAGGGAACAGCCAGCATTTCGGCGTTACAGACTCTCAGACACTGGGCTACTATATATATATATGATACCTTCACTTGAACATTTACTGAACCTGAACAATTCTTGACATCAAGTGCAAAAATTCTCCATTGATTTCAGTAATATTTCCACATAGTAAATAATGGCTGGAACAGGAAGTGCATGTTTTAGAAGTACATATAGCAAAAATATCCAATCAGCTACATACACAATCCAGTTTTAGTAAACTTTATTTTTAAAAATAGAAATGAGAGGTTCATTAACAAAAAAGGATTTAAAAGAAAAGTCTCCTCAACAGAGAAAAAAGAGATGGACATTTGGAAAGATACTAGGAGAATGATAAAAGACATTTAGAAATGTAAGGCTAGATTTTGGACAAAATTTAATTTGGTTACAAAGCCATCTAGCTGTAGTTCTTGGGTTGATGTAGCAAACCAGTATCCATTGGCTGCCTAAACTCAACCAACCATTCAAGACAACATAGGAAATTTGAGACATAGCCAAGTATTAAACCCAGATCTCCTTAGTAAGCCCAGGGAATTTAATCACAAAAGTATACTTCCTGTTTGCAAGAGATGATTGCTGAAAAGTGTTCCTTATTGAAATCGTGGCACTATTGTTCAATACAATGCAGAATACAAAGGTTCAGGTGGGAAGAGTGTTAACACAAAAGTGGTATGGATTGTGTGTCACACAGAAAGAAAAAATGTTATAGAGGGTAGAATACATTGCAACATGTGGCAGCAGTTAAGAGCTTCCAAACCCATGTGTTCACCAATTCCCTCCTTCCCCCAAAACACATACACACACATACACACACACACAGGGTATGTCTCGAGGCATAAGGGATCGGTCGGCAAAGGCTTCCCCAGACGACAGATCCGCGTCCAGACTGCCGCGCTGTGCCAGATCAGCTGATTGTCAGCACAGCGTGGCAGCCATGTTTATTTTAACGAAGCAGAGATTATTTAAATCCCCACTTCTTTGACTATGACAAATAAACTAATTTACATGGCTCTGTTGACGGAACCATGTAGTCTAGACATACCCACACACACACAACACACAAATGCTTCAAAAATTATTATTCTTAAGTGGCAAAAACTGAACATTCTGAATGCTTAACAGAATTTGCAACAATAAAAAAGTTTCAAGTTGAAGAAAGGATCAGCTACAGATTTAAACATCTAGTACACGAAGGATGACACATAATTCAATCACTTTCCAAAAACCTTGTAGCTATGACACTATAGCAAAATTATTAGTTTGTTTTTATCCAAAGAGTAGCACATCTGCATTACAGTATTTCCGCAGGCTTAAACACACTTTGCTCCAACTACAATTACACAGAACCTCTCATCCTATGACATACATTCCACTTTCATTTTATTTTTGTCTTACAGGGTTTTTTTCATACTAGGGATTTTTTGTACTCATATTTGCATTTCAAATGTTTATTGCTGTACTGCTTTTTTTTAAATATCATGTTTCCATCAAAAAGATATGCAATTCTTCTGTGCTAAAACTGTATCTTACTTGGTAATATGACTTTCTGTAGAACTGAAATGTTCCTTGTTTAGATCACATATCTCTAGCCTTTCTATATGCCTTCATTGTGTTTTATACATGTCATTTAAAAAGATTACTTTCAGGATGAGAACATGGTACTTTATGGCTTTAAGCAATAATTTTTAGGATCTCCAAAACCAATATATGGGAGGATGTGCTTGAAATATCGTTGACAATATACAGTTAGAAATGTTTGTGAAGGTTTAGGGTACGTTTGAGCCTGGACATACTTATTAATAATGCATACAGAGCATTGTACATTTGATATTAATAATTTATTGTACAGGTATGTGCTTGCAGGTAACACTTTCAGAAGTACTCCTCTGGAAAAAGATACTTCCAAGAATTATCAGTACCCATTTACTGAGACTGTGGATTTGTCAATTGGACAAACTACAGGGACTGTATCTAGTACCTACAAAGAGTAGGCATTTGTTTCTTTTACAAGAGAAGAAACAAATACTCTTGGAACATTTACACAATTTATTTTGGAGAAAATGATAGTAATTCTTGTTAGAACGCACAAACCTTCAATGAAAGTTTCCATATGACAATATGTTGCTAATTTTGGCTAAAGCATACATTTATCCTCATATTCTCAAAATGCCATTGACACAAAACACGTTTTTCAGAAATCAATACTCCTGAGCATTGCTTACTGCCAAACCTAGACTTCATTTCATAACTGAAATGCAAAATTAAGCTGTTTGGTTTCATTGTAAAGATCTTATTTTCATTACAGTATTTGCTAATCACTAGACTCAGGTAAGTCAGAGATAGCTGAGGGGAGTTACATTTATATAGTCCATCATCTGCCAGTGCCAAGTTATTACTTATAGAATGGGTAATGCATATTTATGAAAAGCAATCTATGATCACCTTGCAAATTTGTAGCAATTTTCAGATGACTTCTCTAGTAGTCAGAAGTCACCGGCATCCTGACAGATCTCTTGCTCTGTCAATTATGATAAAAGTTTGGCTATGTGCATATACTCCTTCTGTATACTATACCAGCTCTGCACAGACAGCTAGCAAAGTAGACTTCAAGAGAGCCCCCAAGAACTACAGAATCAGATAAGGTATGAGGGCACCCCAGTTTTTTTGTAAATGAAGCACAGTCCTAGCTTCCCTGGTTCAGGTGTCTATAGTTAGGCTAACACATGTATGCTCAAAAGCTTCAGGGGGTAGCTGAGTTAGTCTGTACAGGATAAACTTAAAAAACAACAAATAGTCTGGGAGCACTTTAAAGACTAACAAAACATGTAGATGGTATAATGAGCTTTCGTGGGCACAGCCCACTTCTTCAGATGACCAGAGTGTTGGATGTCCAGAACTAAAATAAATAGAGGAAAAGGGGGGACATGGAGAAGGGAAACAAATGGAAGTGGGAGAACAAGAAGAGGCAGAGGGTATCCCTCTGGAGCGTCCACACTTGTCTTTTTGCGCAATAGCTGTAGCACTAAAGGAAGTTATGTCTCGTAGAAGGCAGTTTACCTACACTGGCAAAAGCCGTTCTGCCATTTTACTGCTGATTTACTAGCACAAAAGCACATTTGAGGTGTGGACACCATGCAGATTTTGTGCAAAAACACTCGTTTTTGCACAAAAACCTTGTAATGTAGACATAGCCTAGAGGTCTCACTGCCACCTAGACTGGACAAAGAGTTAATTAAGTCAAGGCACCCCAACATTTATAGACTGAGATAAACAATCTATGATATGCACCTTACATATCGTCTTATACATTAATGACATCTTTGTTACGTCTCCTTGTGCTTTCCGCCTGACATTTCAGACAAAGCATTCCTTTTCACCATTTCTTATTGTGCTTTCACTCTTGATATTTCAGACAAAATATTACGATTCATCACTTTTTGTCAAACTATTTTATCATGTGCTAGTTTGGGGCGTCTTTGTACTGTTCTGGTGGAATGTACTTACATGTTCCATGTCTTTTAGCAGTGCTATGAGTATTGGTGCTGAGCTGTTCTCCTGGACATTGACTTACAGGCAAACATCTGCTTTTGACATGGCCTTCCTGTTACTCCTAGTACACCGCTTGCTAACTTTGGTCCAGTCCTCAGGCCTTACACCAAGCCCATGCTTCAGGCTCTTTGTTCTACTGCTTTCAATTTGTTTATAATAAAAATCAGCACCTTGAATTGCATGAAAAGCTCATAAAGATGTAGATCCTTTCTTGTTACCCTAGAGGGAACTAATCTCCTCTTGTAATGATCAGCTGACCATTCCTAAATATGTTCATCATCTGGAGGCACTTTACAGCAGAAATAAGAGCAAGTATTAGCTCAGGAGCATGAAAACATAACTCCAATGTTTCACAGCAGAGGGAGAAGCCTAGACAAATACCTTTCACTATACTCCTTGCCATTAAGCCAATATATGGCTGGTGAAAATATTGTTTAATAGTGGGCTGGACTAATATATAACACAAGGGAAAGGTTCTCAATCCCTGCCTACCCAAAGAACATGGCATTGATCAATTGTATGCCTTTTTATTTCATTTCTTCCTCCTGTTTTACAAATTGCTATCATTTTGCTCTCTTGTTCATCCTCATTCCCTGAGAAGTGGCAGATATCTTTACTCCACTCGCAGCTCCCGTTCCTCCTTTCCTTATCCTTCCCTCCCATAGCAACCGCATATTCCCTTCTCTTTATTCTTTTTACCTCCATCCCTCCTCCCCTCCCCCACACCCACCCAGTCCATATTTCTACATTCTTCTGACTCCTTTTTACTATATTCCTTTAGTAATCCCCAATTTGCTCATTTTCCTCAGGAATCACTGTTTTTCCCTTAATGAAGCCCTGGTTCTGGTGGATATGCAAGTGAGATATTCACATAAGCTCTCTCTCCTGGGAAAAATGTTACTTTGCCTATATGTTGCCCTTATATCTAATAAATAAGAGCTCTTCTCTTAAATGAATTGGCAAGGGATGGGAGCATAGTGCAATTACTTTTGGTATTTATTTTTTAAAGAAAAATTAACCTGAAGTTTATCATAAAGTTTATGTATTTGGCTGCTGCAGCTGTACAACACATTTTGTAGAATGGTTACACAGTATTTCACTTCATTTTGTATATTATACATCTAGATACGGATAAAACGTAAAGCTATGCTATATCTTTAGGTTACTTGGCCAAGAGTACCGTAGCAGGAAAACAGAGGTCTCATTCACTTTCTTTCCTGCAACTTTATTGTTTACAGGTTGGACCTCTCTGGTCCATCCCTCTCAGGACATGAGCTGTTACGAATGACAGAAATTGCTGGACTAGGAGAGGTGCTCTGCTCCCAGGCCCCCACTCTTCTCGGCTGTCAGCCCCAGCTACCCCCCTGCTGGGCTGTAGGGCTGTTGTGGCCCCAGCAACCTGGCCTGCAGTGTCCACAGCTCCACTACTGCAGCTGCTGCATCTCCAGTCCCATTACTGGAGCTGCCACAGACCTGGCTCACTACTGGGACTCCAGCCCTGGTCCCAGCCCCTTTGGACTCTGAGCTACCAGCCCTTTTGCCACTGGGACTCCAACCAGGACTTCCTGGTCCAGGAATGATCATGATCCGGAAGGATCATGAATGTTGCCAGATCAGAAAGTCCTAGTTTTGGGAGGTCCAACCTATAGTACAACATCTGTTCTAAACATAGCTCTTCCTACCCACTTGCTAATAGGGGCAAAGGGAAAGTTAGAACTCTGCAATTAAGGTACAGAGACTGTGAGGCCAACCAACAAAGGCAGATGTATCATTTATCATGTGTATTATACACAAATTACACCATTATGTACAGATCCAAGAAACCGTTTCATTCAAGAATTATTTTTCTAATTTGTTACACAAATAATCAATGCCCACAAAACAGATATTAGACAGGATCACAAAGAAAAAACACTTTCTTGCCATTTCAACCAGAAAGGACTCTGTCTCAACGACTTAATTACCTGCATCCTGCTTCAGAAGCCTTTTAAATCTGCACTTGAAAGGGAATCCTCTGAACTGTCATTCATGCTAAAATTCGACACTCTACGTGGGCGGCTCAACAAAGACTCTGGCTATCTTACCCATTACAAAGATAGCCTCCCCAATTATCACTTCTAACACCATTAGCTCACAGACATTTACCTTTCCTTCCCCCCGCCCCGCATCTCCCTTCTGTTCTGAAATTTGATTTGTCCTTTTCATATGTGTTCATTTTTTTAAATTGTATCCTTTAGTATATATGGTTGTGACTATTTTCTTCCACTAATTTGATCTGAGGAAGTGGGCCTGGCCCACGAAAGCTCATCATCTAATAAACCATCTTGTTAGTCTTTAAAGTGCTACATAGTCCTGTATTTTGTTTCAGCTACCCCAGACTAACACGGCTACATTTCTATCACTATTTTACACAAATAATGTTTTTATACGAGTTAAATATGTAAAATCTGTCTGTCTTACCAGCCTGTTAGTCAACAGTGCATAAGAAAGAAAGTTGCAAATCCTAGAAGTGGAAGTATTGTGTGCCAGACTTCAATCAAGCATTTTATGCTAGACTTCAACTGTCTTACGGCAAACCTTCATTCCAAGCTTAATCTGAATCCAAACTCTTATTTATTAAAAATAAGTAATTAGTTAAGTGAACATTTTTTCTATTTTTTCCTTTTCCACATACCTATTCCTTCTTTGGTTCCAGTCATGAGAGGAGCATGGAGGTTCTGAACAATCGCAAGAAACTCTGTTCGCATAGTATTGGAAGAAAAAATGAATGGAAGAAAAAAAATAGAAGTTCTTTGAAAGTTTCCTGGAAAACTTCTTCTCACAGGGGTTTCATTCAAATTTTTCAGCCTCATCACAACCATTTCAGATTAAGATAAGTGCCTCCAAAATACATGTGAGCTGAAGCAAACTGAACCTGTAGAATTTTTGAGGTTAGTCCTGAAACATTTAGTATATTAATTAAATATCCTGTCCTGTCTATCACTTCTGCAGTATCTAGAACTTACTATCTACTGTATTTTCCCTGCTGACAGACGAAAGTTCAAGAGTGCAAAATGTAACATATAAGAATACGAAATTAAAAAAAAAAGACCTGGGTAAAATAACAAATTAAGGGAACAGAATTTTCCCTTAGATTCCTGCTTGGAAAATTTTATTGCATTATGATAAGTAGTTTGCAGACTTTAATAATGTCTCCCTCTGCTAATTCAAGTGCTATATTCTCTCTATGATGCTACAGTACCTGGAATAGAATACATTTTAAAGGACTGAAATTAATTCAGGTCTCAAACTTTCATGACTAAGCCAAGGGAAAAATATAACAAAGAAAAATGAGTTTTAAGTAGAAAGAATGCAGATGGAATCGGAGAAATGCTAACGATTTATAGAGCATACCAACAATAAAAAAAATTACTGAGATGGGAACAAGCAGAATTTGCTCATATTTTTTGCTTAGACAAATGGTCATGCATAAAAAGCAGTTAATTCTTGTATTGTGAGAGTGAGACTATACGTACTTATTTGCTATCCAATATCCTACACAAGCTTTAGTAGAACTCTACTTTGATACTATAGACAATAAAAATATTTTTAAGTGATTACTATAGTAAACACATTCTAACCTGTTTTTGTTATTGTTTGTTTTTGTTTGTTTGTTGTTGTTGTGGGTTTTTTGATGGGAGAGGGTTGTTTTTGGTTGTTGTTGTTTTTTTGTTGTTTTTTTTTTTTTTTGCAGAGTGGCCTCATTCATTTCAATATGAATTCTTTGAATGAAACATCAGTAAACTAAAGGGATTTAGGTGTCAAACTGCCAATTAAGGTGCTTAAATTTATATGATCAAAACTCCTGTTCAACTGCTGCCTCAGGCTGTAGGCCCCTCATTTCCTAGGCATCCAAGTTTCTGGTATAGACTCCTCATGGCACCTAAAATCTAGCATTGGCATGTGAACAGCCTCCTAAATCCTGATGCCCAGTATATATTTCATGCATAAGACCACAAATAAGACATTTCTCTGATTCTCTCCCCCATAGAGCCCAATCCAGTAGACAAGCTCAGAAGCTGTTTTAGAGCATCGCTATGGGTTCCAACCTCTCAACCAAAGGAACATCTATCAATGGTAGTAGTGATACCACCACCCTTTCCCCCAGTGGTTAGGGTACTCACCAAAAATATGAGATCTCCACTTCCTCTGAGTTGAAGGAAGGACTTGAAGCAGGGTTTCTCAATTCCCAACCTGAGTGCCGTAACCACTAGGTTATGAGGTATTTTGGTGTGGGTCTTCATCTTTCCTGTCAAAGAAAATACTTAAATATTGTTTTTTGTACTGAACAGCTAAATATTCATTGTGGCAGGGAAATAATTCATTTTATAACCTAATGGAAGAGAATTGCCTGGCACTGGAGGAGAACCAAATTGAAGTTGTTGATCTAATCACTATTTAAGTATTTTATACACCTTGGAATGGCTCTTACCAGGAAAGATTGTGACAGCCACATTGCAGAAAACACTATAGACCAGTTGTGAGGATACTCTCCTGAGAGATGGGTGACTTTGGACAATTCCTAGCTTTTTTTCAGGCAGAGTGGGGCTTTGAATCTATATGAGTTGTCTAACCAGTGAGCTATTAGGCATAAGGGAAGCTATTCAGATTTTGGTGAGACAGGACTGACCTAGTTTAGGTACCCATTTCCATTGCTGTGAAATCCTAGTGATGATAAGTGCCTCCCTACAGCCCAGAATTAGGCACTTATGCATGTGACTGGGATGGAGCTTAGACCACACCAGTTTCCTTGGCATTTCCTACTGGTTATTTTAGGCAACTAATTGCTCATCTTGCTGGATTCCTTTCTTGGGCACCTAACCACTTTGTGCACTGCATAGGGAGCCCAAACACCTAGTGGGATGGTGAATTTCACAGGATGGCAGGGCACCTACAATTAATCATTGAAGCACAAAACCTAAATTATCTGTGTGGATGTAGCCTCTAGGCTGATGGTAACTTTAAATCGAGAGAAACTTTAGGATCTATGTAACCCAGAAAAACTACCTGAGACTAGTTGCTTTAAAATTAAAAGCAATTGTCTCTGTGAGGAACCTCACTGAAGTCAAAGAGGCTCCTTCCATATGCAACAGTGCACCTGCACAAAGCCAGTTGCGGGACTGGGAGCCATAGCTTGTCAGACTGTGAAGGTCTTTAAGACTTGTGAAAGGTGCTAGATAAGCCAATGTTGGGAATAATAAGGAGGATAAAAGATGCTCAATACTATTAGTGTTCCTTTATCCATCAGTATGAAGACTTGGTGACCTTCAAAAATTCTGCAAGGCCATTTCTTAGGGTACATTTGTTGGGAATGGACTAACTAATATGTTAGTGAGTTGGGAAGTATAGCTATCAATCCACTACAATACATATGGATTTTACTGAAAATAGTGTAGAGATGGCTAGAGCATGGGATAAGAGTTTTCTACTACTTTGACTATTCATAATTTGGGAGGAAAGCTTTGTGACACCAATTTACACAGGCTAGTCAGATATCAAAAACCATGTAAGTCACTGTTTGATGAATTAGCTGCCTTGTTATCAATCTGGAAATGGTGCACATTACTGTTAGCTTCTGTATTAAGTCTCCCCACATAGCTGCTCCGTGTGACAGGCTTCATGTCACTACAGAAGTCCTCACTTACATGTCAGACTTAGATAAACCTACCAAAAGCCCAGTAAAAACTAAGAATAAAACTAACGAGTGATATTGTTTTATGTCTGTCTGTGAGAGACTAGAGCAGCAACAGTATTGGGAGTCTAAGTGTGACAGCTGGCATAGGGACTTTGGAGAGGAATTTTCTTTTCCATCTTCAAAGGTAGAAATCCTCAACCCAGAGATTTGACATTTTCCTAAAGTATAGGTTGATCAAGGATTCAGCCAAGAGCTTTACCATGGCAACTACTATACTTCAAAAAGCCAAATGATGTAAACTGAGAGATTAGAATAGAGCTGTGTAATTTAACTCTTTCCCCCAGCAGCAGTGCATCTGATTACCACAAAGTGGGTGTGCTTTTTGTTCAATCCCAACCCTCCCCTTTCAAAAGTTGTCTGAAGGCCATACCACAGAAAGGAGGAGGAAGTATATGTTACAACTATCTTATCAAAATGCAAGAGATCACAATAAAAAAGAATTTGTTAGCTATTAGCAATACAATAATATCTGGAAGCAGTTTTCCCTTATGCTTGGAAAAGGAAATAACTTTGATATCTCCAACTATAACTTTGATAGTTAGTGATGGCCACTATGTGCTAGGAGTGTCCTAACTGAGGTTTGCCATTGCAAACCGCTTCAGCAACTTAACCAGGAGCTTGACGGCCACAATTAATGTTAATAAAATGGAGTAGATTGAAACAAATTCATCTTTAATGCTGATGTGGATTGCAGGTCCCAGATGTTTCATCCAAGCTGCCTGGTTGTATTTCATGGTGTGGTCATGAGCCACCTTTGGCTACTCCTAATGCATATCTTCAACCACAATACTGGGCTTTCTATTTGCTTTTAAATTAGTATGCCAATGACTGCTTTAAAACCTATGTTTACCATCTAAGAGTAAAATATTAATGCAAAAAACACAACATATATAATAGCAAGTAAAGATGCACACTAACACAGGAATAACTGTATGCAACTGATGAAGACAAATATAACTGATTTTTCCTGGCTCTTCATTCATTGGAATGATGTTCTATTAATATAGTTGCTCAGATAGATTCCCGTTCTCAAAAAGCAGTTTAACAGTGAAAGGAGTTCCTTGATCAGTGCCACTAACTGCTTCTAAATGATAGTTTTATCTTAAACAATTATATCTTATGACATGACAAATGCTGAATGTATTTAGAAATTATGCTGGCTGTAGCTGTGTTGAAGGAAGAAATCCTTGGTTAGGTTGATATAACTGTGTTGATTTTTCTCATCTCTGAGTGATGTACTTATAGTGATGTATGTTTATAGTATAGATCTGGCCATAATGTGCAGCATGCTGGGATGCAAGTCTGTATGCAGTGTATCATCTGTATTTGTGGACCCTGATATCATATATTATGTCCCCTAGTGCACACTGATGTACTGCTCAATGGGAATATCTGAAAAAATTAAATGGCTTTGTCTCAGTAAATATCTTAGGCCTTTGTGAATAAAGAGCCAAGTTCAACTCTGGCATCCTTCCCAACAAAAGCTATTGGTGTGCTGGGAGTTGTATGAAGCTTGTGGGTATAGCAGCCATCCTTCTTTCATGACAAACATGCCTAGAAAAGGGGCAGAAAACTAATGACAAGAAGAGGGGTACTTGTAGCAAGACCCTGAGAAAAAGCTGGAAAAAGATCCAAGTCTGCAAACATTGACTAATTTAAAAAGGGGGTGCACTATTGTAACACAGTATAATCTGCTTTTACATGCTAGCATCTGGCATATACAATGTATTCCAAGATGCTTCATAATCCATACATGGGACCAATTGAAACAAACCTGTCTGGGTATGTCTACACTTGCACCCAAGTTCGAACTAGGGATGCAAATGCAGGCATTCGAAATTGTCAATGAAGCGGGGATTTAAATATCCTGCGCTTTATTAACATGATTTCGTCGGTGCGCTAGTTTGAATCACAGCTGACTTGAACCAGGAAGTGAACGCCGCTATGAGTTAATTTGAACCAAACCCGTTGGTTCGAACTAACATTACTCCTCATTTTTTTAGGAGTAATGTTAGTTCGAACCAAGAGGAGCACCCCAGCTGCTCTGCCCAGGCTTCCCAGAGTCAGCTGCTGGTCAGTTTCAGCAGCGGCTGACTTGGGGATGCCTGGGGCAGAGCAGCTACGGTGCTATCGAGTTGATCCCGTAGCACCGCCCCCCATACCCATCCCCTCCACCTCACCCCAGACCCCTCATAGCCCCCCCCTTCTGATAGTCTGGCATATTTGATAATCTGGCACCCCCTGGGTCCTAAAGATGCCAGATTATTGGAAGTTTACTGTAGTCTATTCAGGTCAGAGGTACAACTACCTGCTTTCATCTCAGACTCTACAGCATGTGTGTTTTTTCCTGAACTCTTGTCTATCTTGAGTGCCTCTGCCCTACCTCCTCTTCTCAGAGCAGAAAGTAATTCCTTACAGAAAGAATTACAGAAAGACATCAGCTGTACCAGTGTATGGGACAGAATGTAAATTATAGAAAGCAGTGTTCCCACAGCACCTGCACAAAAAGGACTGATGATTTTCCATTCCTAGAAATCAATAACAAGAATGGTAGAAAATTACTGAACCCAAAGCAAGGTCTGAAAACTAAAAATGTGTAGGAGATTAGATTTTAAAAGTCTCTGTAATCTTTACGAACAACAATTGGATCTGGGCTACTGCTAGTAGATGGAGAGAGAAAAGAAATGTAAGGGCAGACAAACACAGTCACAATGATCTACCTGTGTGACTCCAGTTAATAGGATTGAGACAGTAAGTTTTATGACTCAAGAATGGTTTCCCACAACTGGAACGTAGACAAGACATACTGTGATTTTCAAAAAGGAGTTTCTACTCAATCAAAGGGCCTTTCAAAGTTTTAGGGTTTTGAGTTAGGCCTTTAAAGAACTACTCATCTGTGAATGCTTTGCTAGATATATGTACAAAGTATGAGAATATTATCAAGTCCTACCAAAGTGCTATCTCCTCAGTCCTGGTTTTCCCTGAATGCTCAAACAAACTCATTAATGCATCTCTTTTTAGACATAGAAGCAAGATTTTTTTAAATTAAGTGTCTCAAATCTAACCTAAATAAGTGGTCAGGTTTGAAAACACTGGGCATCCAGCTGCTTAAGACAGCACCCATTTCTAAAAATCTTAGCCAGGATAACACAGACTTAATTTGATAAATTATATGGAAACTTAATTTTGGACTAACAATTCCAATTAAAAAGAAGTACAAGGTCAGTGAAGATCACAAATTGATATCAAACAGGTTATTATCTGAACAATGTGAGATCAGCAGACCACTGTATAAACCCGTGGTCCTCAACACGGTGCCCGCGGGTGCTATGGCATTTGCATGCGCCCACCAAGTGCTCAGGGCTGGCCTGGCCCCGGGCACATGGCGCGGCGCTTGTGAGGGGGGAGCGCCGGCCCCGGGCGCGCGGCACTTGTAGGAGGGAGGGGGAAGCTTGCAGGGGGGAGGGGGAAGCGCCGGCCCCGGGTGCGCGGCACTTGCGGGGGGGGGCCTGGCCCCGGGCACGTGGCTATGGGGGGGCCCGGCCCCCCAGGCGCGTGGCTATCGGGTGGCCCTGGCCCTGGGCAAGCGGCTATGGGGGGGGCCGCCCCCGGGCATGCAGCTACGGGGGGGCCGCCCCCGGGCGCGCAAGTGTCCCCGCCCCCTGGCGCCCGGCGGGTGAACGGACACACCCCCTGGCGCCCGACAACCTCAAAAGGTTGGGGACCACTGGTATAAACTATGTTGACAGCTTTAAAAAAAACACTTTAAGAGCCAGAATCTGTGTATTATATATAAATTGTATAAATTATAGAGTATATTGAATATACCTGCAGAACACTTGAAGAGATTAAAATTCAAAACCTGATATCATCTTTATGCACATTTACCCATTACAACACATTTCTGTTTGATTGTGAACCCTTAATTATATGTAGAATGTCTGTTTGGACTGATAATTTGAAGCCGAGAAGAGTTAATTTACACCTTAACAATTTTATTATTGAGGAAATAATAGAGCAGCAAGAGATGGTGTCTGAGCTCTATGGTTTTATGAACTCAAAGATACAAGTGTTTGATTTGCAGTGAACTAAACTTTCAAGCTTCACTTGGAATTTCATATTCAAACACTGTAACTTTTTATTGTTATCTTTAAAGGAGTTCATGATAATTACAATAGTGGGCAGACATGAGGGAGGGTAGCTAGCTATTTTAGAGACTTATGCACACACATCCCCTACCAAAATATCAGAGCACCTCACAAAGTTTAATGTATTTATTCTCACAACACCTGTAAGGTAAAGAAGTGCTGTTATCTCTATCTTACAGATGGGGAAACTGAGGCATATAATGGCTAAATGATGTCCATGTCAGACAGGAAGTTTCTGAGAGAACAGGTTCTTGAATTCAGGTCACCCAAGGCCAAGGATAATGTTGTAACTACTAGAAAATCCTTCCTCTAGCTGAAGGAAGGAAAGTTCGCTGACTTTCCACCCTAAAGATTAATCTTAAAACATGTTTTGCTGAATTCTCATTTGCAAAGCCTAATGTTCCCAAATACAGTTCAGATTTGAAACCAGGGTAATTTGGGTACTTATATGGCTAAAATGGAAGATATCACACAGCTGTGTCAAAGGTTTGAGTACATTTAAGGTAAAAGAGTCAACTTTGAACTCCAGGGTCCCATCTCTGCTTAGTTGAAAGATGGACAAAGGAAAGTAATTCTCTTTTTGTGCTGTTAAAAATACTCTATGGACAATCCAAACAAAGCTCAAAGTTTTGGCAGAGGAAAAGGCGAGAACAAAGATAAATCAACCTTTCCTATTCTTATGCTTTACCCAGTCTTTGACTGCCAGGCTGCAACATGTTTAGACTTTCACTGAGTTTAAGTTCAGTGGCAGCAGAGATTGAAAATGGTCTCATTTCATAGCTATTTCACTCAGCAGTCATGGACACCTGCCGAGAACAAGGAGGTGTATAGAAAAGCCAAGTGTTTTCATAGTCTGAAAAAGATGCAGACATTCTGTGATTATGCTGGGAACATTTTCAGCAAAGTGGTAGCAAAATATATCACATTTCTCATGATATACATACTCTTGAGATGTTCATAATCAGTCAACTGATGGGGCCATTGTCAGTCAACTTCAGGTGCTTAATTGATATGGTTAACTTTCAAAGTAAAATTATATGAATTTAATTGAGTACCTGACATATGTTTATCTGTTTTAGGGCATAGCATTAACTTACTGAAAATTTATTTATTAGTGCCAGATGGCATTTCCCCAAATGATAGCCTAATTAGGCTTAATGAATCTCCTAAAAACAAATTTTAAAGAGGGCTTTAGGAATTTCAGAACTCCACCTATGGAGAGTTCTAAAGTTGTTTGGAGCATAATTCAAGCTGAATATTCTGTCCACTAAGAAACAGAATTATACACAAGAATTTGTGTTGCAATTACATGTACACGCAAAAGTCACCCACTGGCATTACTTAAAAAGTCCCTCGACTGCAGTCCAGCACTAGGTTCCAAGAGCGTACATGGTGTATGTATGTGAGGTGCCCATTATAGAATGTTAGTTGCCTAGAGCATACCAAATCCCTCCCCTTGATCTCGTACAGGGCTGGGCAAATACCAGCCTGTGGGCTGGATCCGGTTCACCAGTGTTGGCCCGTTGGAGGCCGTCACCCACTATATTTACCTGCACCTCCACAGGCATGCGTGATTGCAGCCCCCATTGGCCATGGATCGCCAGCCCTAGTCAATGGGAGCTGCAGGAAGTAGTGTCTCAGTCTGTGCCACTTCCTGAAGCTCCCAATGGCTAAGAACATCCACAACCAACGGGAGCTGCAAATCACCCTGACCTGTGGAGATACAGGTAAATATAATCACTGGTAAATATAACCACATCAGGGGCTTACCCTGCTGAACTGCTGCTGTTTTTATTGCCCATCCCTGATCTACCAAGTGCCTCTTCAGAATGTCACAGCTAGAATTTAGGATAAACATTTGTGTTAAAAGAATGTTATATCTATAATATAAAGTAAAAATAAAAAAGAGAATGTGTTTGGAGTGATGACTGAAGACAGGAACTAAAATTAAGTAGAAAAAGATTATTTAATATTAAACCACCTATTCTGTAAACACACTAGGGTATGTCTACACTACCACCCTAGTTCGAACTAGGGTGTTAATGTAGGCAACCAGAGTTGCAAATGAAGCCCGGGATTTGAATTTCCCGGGCTTCATTTGCATATAGCCGGGCGCCGCCATTTTTAAATGTCCGCTAGTGCGGACTCTGTGCCCCGCGACTACACGCGGCATGCCCTAGGTAGTTCGGAGTGGAACAAGGAGTAACGGTAGTTCGGAATAGGAAGCCTAATCCGAACTACCTAGTTCGTGCCACGTGTAGCCGTGGGGCACGGAGTCCGCACTAGCGGACATTTAAAAATGGCGGTGCCCAGCTATATGCAAATGAAGCCTGGGAAATTCAAATCCCGGGCTTCATTTGCAACTCCGGTTGCCTACATTACCACCCTAGTTCGAACTAGGGTGGTAGTGTAGACATACCCCTAGATATTCAGGCAGAAGAAAAAAAGAACTTCAAGTGCTATGTTAATTTCTTTCTCTGTATTTGTTCTGTCCAAAAATTTGAAGTACATTTGTCATGTGACCAGATTTTGTCTTTTGGTTAATTATGGTTAATCAACACAGAAGTTCAGTTTGAAACTTTCATGTACAATTGCTGTTTATTTTTCTGGTAAGGAAAACCTTGCTAACACTCGCCCCCCCCCCCACCCCCCCCGCCCACACACACCTCCATGCTGGATTTCAGCTCTGGTAGATTTCCTAAGCTGTGAGCCTTCTTGGAGCCACACATTGTCTCCCTTTACTTATATGGATTTGATAACTACTGACCAAAAATCCAGTTAGACACATAAAAGTTTTGTAACCTTTTATACGAAATAATATTAGGCCAGGACATAAATTCCCATCCCTTTCAGTCTGTACTAAGGAAATACAATTTCCACAGTGAAACACTAGCACTAGCCCTTTCACTACCTTGGGAGATGCCCAAAGTCTTAGACCTCTAACCCGATCTATGATGTACATAGAGGTAGGATACACTAGCCTGGTGATATAGCAAAATTTCTTGTGGCTGCACTTTCTAGATCTCCAGCCTATAGGAAAAAAGGTTGGTGTTTCTCTGTGAACCCCTCCTTCAGCCTTTACCTTCTCTTGTGACATAAGTGAGTCTGAGTCCAAAGTGTTCACCACAGCTTAAGTCAAGCAGAATCCACCCCAATCCTTTCCCCATGTTAACAAAGCCACACAAAGAGCACCACAGTACTCCTTGCTTCTGCTGAGGGTCTCACATATTGAAGCCAAGATGGCACCCTTACCCTCCAATTCCTCACAACTGTTATATAGTCCTTCAGTTTTGCCTCTCAGCCACTGAGCTTTCAAGATTTAGCCACTCATGCTTAGTGCCACCTGCTGGCTTATTGTAACCATATATTTGTTCACATACTTCTGCCCAAGTGTTGTCTACTCTCACAATCTTATTGCAATTTTGGTAATATGTGGTAATATTCTTAAAACCCCCAACTTCAAGATTCATGTGATTGTAAGAATCAGCTCTTAGTTTCTCTCTCTTAAAAGATAAATTTCCAGATTTAAATACTGCAGAGTAAAAAAATCAGATACTGCCTCAGTGAACCATGAAGTGTCAGAAACCAAAAAAGGAAAACAAAAACAACATTTATTGGTATTTTTAAAAATCTCGTGAATTTTAAACCTATCGGGATTTTTTTTTTTAATCCGGACTAATTTGTTTTTAGCATATGGTTGGCAATCCCGTTACTAACTACAATTCCAGGTACTAAAATAATCTTCAAAACATGCAAGCAAAAGTGTAGTCAAGAGATTCAGTTTCTAAATTAAATACCTGTAAAACTCCCTGTGAAATTGGGAAAAAAATTTCTGTTAATATTCTGGATTTTGGAATCATGCAGATACTATAGCAGAAAAATAAAATGGTAATATTTGAAAGAAGACAAAAGTATGTTAAAGATACTATCCACAGAATTATGAGAGGTTAGAAATTTCACGTAGGGCTTGTGATACATACACAGTAATAAGAAACTCAAATGAAGGAACAAAGATATAAGATTTACTTTGAACTTGGGCATTTTCTCTCCTGGAACAAGCTGCAGGGGTACATTGTACTTCTACCTGACATGAATGTGTTTGTGGGTTGCATGATGCGTTTGTCCATTATACAGCTCAAGGATAGTGCATGTGCACATCTGTTATCCACATGAGGTTTATTAGGTGATTTCTCCAGGCTGTAAATTAGTATAATCTATATCACAATGTCTGACAGTCCAGTAGCATACAGCAACAGCATTCTCATTCCAAAATGACTATGGGTTAAAAGAATATAGTTATATGCAAATAATGTGTAATGTTAGCCTTTTCATGGATTGATAACAACCAGGTGGCAAGTATCAGAGGGGTAGCTGTGTTAGTCTGGGATCTGCAAAAGTGACTAGGAGTCCTGTGGCACCTTATAGACTAACAGATGTATCGGAGCATAAGCTTTCGTGGGCAAAGACCCACTTCATCAGATGCATCTGATGAAGTGGGTCTTTGCCCACGAAAGCTTATGCTCCGATACATCTGTTAGTCTATAAGGTGCCACAGGACTCCTTGTTCTTTTGCAGATCCAGACTTACATGGATACCCCTCTGAACCAGGTGGCAGTTTTCTAAGATTAATTTATTACTTTCATTGTTTAAATTTTTCCAATTAGTATTCTGGTGACTGTTTGTCTAGTGTACTCACCAACTGTTCAATGTGAGTATTCAAGTTTGAGAAAAGAAATGTAGGATATTTAATTACTTGTTGATTGTTCACATAGATCACATATTATTTCTGTTACTTAACTGGATGAGTATAATGTGACCAACAGGTTTTCATAAAGGCTGACTCTCTCAGGGAAAGGTAGAGAATGAGGTGTGACAAATAACCCATTAAGGAGAAGTCCCAAAACCAATTTTAGCCTGCTCTGACCCAGAGCAGTAAGACCAACTCTTGCCAGGGAGTTGTCCTTCCCAGAGGGACCTGGGAACAGTACTCTGGTAGCAAAGCATGCTGAGAAGAGGGACGGTACACAAATTTCTCACTTTGCTCAGTAAAGTGAGAGACTTAGAAGGTAGAGAATTAGCAATTAAATTTCTCTGGTCAAAACACTCATGATGTTGCTGTAGAAGAGCTCAAGAGACATTAGGTAGGAGATAAGGCTAAAAATAATTCCTGGATAGACCTGAAAGATCATAGGGCAGGATAAGGATCCTTAGAGATGGAAGGGTCTAGAAAGAAGCCTGATCAGTTATGACTACAATGAGAAAAGGCAAGCAGAATAAAAGGAAGAGGCTGACGAAAAAGGAAATAAAAAATGGTAGGAATGAGAACTGCATACAAGTTTCCTGTTTCTGACTGAAAGGACAATACTTCCGTGAGAGGTTCAGAGGAAGCCATCCTTTCTCTCATTTGCATTACCTAAAAACGAAAAAATTTCAGAAGTAGAAAAGTTGACTATGTCCCAATGAGAGCAAACTACTACTAGGGACCCTTGGATATGAGAAGAAACTGTCAGACAGCCACAAAAGAGGGGGCTGTGGCCCAGGAAGAGGCAAAGAACTATTTATAATTGTTGTGTTTTTATCTATTGGGTTTCTTTAAGGTTTGAGGATTAAATTTTGCATTGTTCAGGAAATGAACACTTTTTAGTTTGGTCAGAGTGACACTGAGTTTTGGTCAGAAGAAACTGAAGCAGTGACTACAACCAATGTTGAGAGGTAATTCACCTCTTTAGAGAGGTATTCAGAGACTTCCTCTTTGGGCCACCTAAGAAATTTCTTTGTTCCAAGAAATCATTTATAATAAAATTAGGTTATTGTAGGACTTACACATAAGACCCAACTACTCAAAATACCAGGGTGCAATTGGAGCAGAGTAGAATATTCCTTCCAATACTTCACTTAGGACAGGACCAGATCTATGGATCACTTTTTCCTTTCAATTCTGGGGGAGTGAAACATTCAGGAACAAGAAATATTTCTTCTGATGCTTGAAATTGTTTAGATACATGCTGCCCAGTAGCCAGTGAAGTCAAACAGTAACATTTCCATTACATTAAGCAAACTAAAAGCTTATTTACAAAACATGAAATTCAAATGGATGTTTTCTACCTAAAACCTATTTTACAGTAAATGCTTTGTAGAGAAAAGTTCAGCAATGATGCAAAGTTTTAGACACATCACACTTAGAGAACAAATAAAAAGATATTAATAAGAAATCAAGTACTGACATAGTTCAAGAACTCTTACTATAGAGCTTTGGAGAGCTATAAGAGACAGTTTTGAAGGAAAGAAAGGGAATGCTAGCAGGAATTAGGAAAAGGTTGAGAGTATTAAAATGGGGAAAAAATCTTGATATAGGCAGAACTTGAAAGACAAAAGATAGATCCAAAGAGAAATGAAATGAGAAGTCTAAGTACTAGTAATTGCAAGGTATATATGTGAAAATATGAACCTCTTCATGCTGTTCACTAAGAAAGATTTAGGTACAATTCTTCATCTACACCCAAGGCTAGTGGAATGTAATTTATTAGGTGACATTAGATTAAAGCCCTAGGGGTCTAAAAAAGATGCATTTGATATATAAAGAGCAACCCAGGAACATTTCTGATTATACATATAATGGGAAAGTGATTTAAAAGGCCAAGAATCTTAATTTTCTAGGGATAAGTGGAAGCCAGGTATAGAAGGAGAATAGGTGCGGAGTTCTTTTAAAAGCAAATTTTCAACAGCTATGTTGGAAGCAATCTAAATGGTACTTTTTCACTTGTTGCATTTTTTCAAATGACAAATATATATTTCACTGTTGTAAACATATTATCAGTTGTTAATGAAATTCCTGAATACATAAAATCTAGTTTAATGTGGAATTCTTTCCAGCATTTGGTTTTTGAGATAAATCTTATATCAATCTGACTATAATGGAACACTTATTTAATTCCCAAACAAGCAAGGATAATCAAAGGAAGGTTAACACTTAAAAGTCTAGATATACAGCCAAAACTCTGGCCATGATCTGGCCATGATCAGGTCCACATCTCCAGGTGGATGACCCTCTGCAGTAGGATTGAGTTGATGGCCCTCACAACCTGCAGCAGGAAACAATGGGAGATGGAGTGCTTGAGCCATTGGGAGGTGTCCACCCCCCTCCCATGCCCTCACTTCCCCCAAAAAGCTCAGGAGCCACCCCCTATGAGACTGCCCCCACAGCAGCAGGGCTGTTTGATGGTGGGACGACACAACACCCTGGAGATAGGGCTTCCCCCACCCCCACTCTACCCCCCACCCCCAACAAGCCCCTCTCCCTAGAGTCCCCCTTTTCTAGGACTCTCTACCACTGTGCAGGAACTGTACCCCAGAGTGCCTTACCTCCATGAGGAGGGCTCCAATGGTGGACTTCCCCACGCCGAACTGCTTGCCTACCAACCAGTAGCTATCAGGCAAGCTTCCAGAGGGCAATTGTGACCCGCTTTTCCATGGGGATGGCAGGCTGAAGGTGGTTGTCATGTCTCCAGAGGGAGGGGGCATGCCAGGAACATAGTTCCAAAAAAGATGGCCTTCTGCATGTGGAAATTTTGGAATGACTGCTGGTCATCCCACTGCTCCACGACTAGCCAGTCCTACCAGTCTAAACTGGTGTCCAGCTTCCAGAAATGCCTCTCCCCAGTGGGTTGTAGTTGCCAGAGTGTAGCTCCCACAGCCAGGGAAAGGGTCCCCAGAATGAGCTCAGGGTCGAGGTCAGTCAGGACCAGGAAGGTAGATGGCACAAAGTGCTGCAGAAACTGCAGCATGACCGTGTGGGGCCATCGCATGCCCAGGGGCAGCTCCAGCTCCATGGCACCAAGAGAAAAGGTGTGGCATCCAAAAAAGCAGATTAACAACAGCAGGCACTGTGAGAGCTTTGCTGTCCCTCAAAGAGGTAGGCAAGTATGTAGCAGAAGCAGAGAAATGGCTGTCTCTGCAAGACTCTGGCACCAATATTCAGAGGCAACTGGTGACCTAAAGCCCTGCCTGAAATGGTTCTGGGTGACCTTTTATGTGAGAAAGCATTCAATCAGTCTGGACACTTTCTTTCAAAAAAGCACATTGCTTTTTTGATGAGCTTTTGTGTGTGGACGCTTCCTTTCTCAAGAAGTTTTTTTGGAAGACCTCTTCCAAAACAGCTTTTTCTGAAAGAAGCCTGCAGTCTAGACATAGCCTCTGTCACTCATGAAGAGAAGATCTAGGTGCTCTTCACAGAGGGTATGTCTCGATTACATGCCTCTGCTGACAGAGGCATGTAAATTGGCTACTCGACATAGTCAAGGAAGCCGAGAGTGTCGACCACTCTTGTAAACCTCGTTTTACGAGGCATAAGGGAGCGATTGAGAAAGGCTTCCCTTGTGGACTGATCCACATCTTGACTCGTGTGCTGTACCGACGATCAGCTGAGCTGGCACAGCGCAGCGGCCATTTTTATTTTAATGAAGCCAGGGATATTTAAATCCTGTTTTCATTGACTATGTCGGCTAGCTTATTTTACATGCCTCTGTTGGCAGAGACATGTAATCTAGATGTACCCAGAGAGATTTAACTTGTGTCATGCAAAGCATAGCAGAGCGAGTTCAGAATGTTTTATAAGCTGCAAAGGAGTATTTTGGTTTGATTTTCCCATTGGCACTGAAGTCATGCCTTGAAGTGGGGGTAGAGTTACCAACTTTCTACTTGCACAAAATTGAGCACTCCTGCCTAGCCTCCTGCCCTACCCGTCCTCCAACGCTCTACCCTTGTCGTGCCCTTTCTCTGAGTGTCCACCCCCACTCACTCCATCTCCCGCCACCCTCAGTCACTTGCTGTCCCCACCCTCAGTCCCTCACTCATTTTCATCAGGCTGGATCAGGTACTGGAGTATGGGAGGAGGTGAGGCCTCCAAGGTGGGACCAAAAATTTGGAATTCAGAGTACAGGAGGTGGTTCCAGCCCAATGCAGTGGCTTGGGATGTGAGAAGGGATGATGTCTGTGGCTGGGGATACAGGCTCTGTTATGGGAGATTTGGAGTGCAGGAAGGGGCTCCAGTCTGAGGGGTGGGTCCAAGGCATTTGGAGCATGGGATGAGGCAGGGTTTGGGAGGAGGTACAGGCTCTGAGCTGGGAGGTGTAGGATCCAGGGTGGGTTCAGCAATGATGCATCTAGGGTGTGGGATAGGCTTCCGGGCTGGATATTTGGAATCAGAGATGTGAGAGCTCCAGCTAGGAGTGTGGGATCTGACGTGAGATCAGGAAGAGGGATTTGGGGTACAGGAGGGGCCTCTAGGTTGGAGGATTCAGAATGTAGGTGGGGGATCTGATCTAAATCAAGGGCTAGGATGTGGTGGTTGAGGACTCTCGCTGCAGGTACAGAATCTAGAGGGTTTTGGGGTGTTGGGATCCAGAAGTTTGAAGAGCAGAAGGGGGAAATCAAGTCTCAGGCACTGGGTTGAGGCCTGGAAGTGTGAGGAGGGGTTCAGGCTCTGGGGATGCTTACCTCAAGCAGCTCCCAGAAGCAGCAGTGTATTCCTCCTCCAGCCCCTACGCTACAGTGTGGTCAGAGGACTCCATGCACCGCCCAGTCTGCAAGCACTGTTTCTACAGCTCCTATGGTTCTCAGCCTATGGGAGTTGTGTGGCTGGTCCTTGGGGCAGTAGCATTGCGCATAGAAGCCAGAAGGGGCCAGCTGACTTTCTCTCATTATACATGTTCAAAGAGTATTGTTAATGATCAATATTTTGGCTGTATTTACCCATTTGACTGCAGCAATGTCATGAATAACACAGAAGATGTTCTGCAGGTAATGCACTACTTTGTAGATAACCCTAAAAACAATATTAATATCTGTGTTGAAATAATGTACCAGTATCCACACCCTGCATACTATTGTAATAATCTCTGCATAAAGTATGCCTGCTGAGGTATAATTTGAAACCTTATAATTTGCTGGCCACTATTACCCTGATAAAATATGAAGTTATAATATTCTGTTGTTGTATGGTGTTCTTACCACATGTTTCAAACTGATATTGACAAACAGGTTTGTCTCAAAGGAATCCGGGCTTCTCTTAATTTTCATTTAAGAAATTATGACAGTCATCCAATAGGTGAGGAAAACCAGCTGGGAAATCTCTCTCTATAGACTGCCTCCCTCTCATTTGGAAAAGGGAGGACTAGCACTAAAAAGGAAGTTTAAACACCCCACTGCCAGGCCCAAGTTTCATTCACACCATGAGAAGCTACAAAGGAAGAATTCACTGGACTGGAAAAGGGATCAGTAAAACAATTAAAAGCATATGGTGAGACACTTTGCTTGAATCTAACATAGTTTAAGTTGGGCACTAGAAGCAATGTACTTTTGTTTTCTTGTACAGGTTGAATCTCCCAAATCTGGGACTCTGGTCCAGCAACATCTGTACTCTGGAAGGAAGGACAACAGATGTTGCCGGACAAGAGAGCCCCAGAGACAAGAAGTATGAATCAGCTGGCATTCCCACGGATGGTGGGAAGCCCCAGCTGGGCTGGAAGGGGCTGGTCCTGTGGTGGAGCATCAGGCTGGGCAGTGCCTGTGGCAGCTGAAAGGAATCCCCAGTTCCTGCTGGGAACCCCAGCGACAGTGGGGCTGGTGGTGAGTATAGGGAATCCCCAGCCAGAAAGCCTTGCGGGAGCAGGGCCAGTGGTGGAAGGGGGATGGGAGGGAGAGATCCCTGGCCCCGTTCTGGAATCCCAGTGGAAGCAAGGCAAGCAGGAAGTCCTGGCCTGGCTGGGATCCCCAACAGAGAGGGACTAGTGGGAGCTGGGTGGAATCCCAACCTGAGGAGGCTGGCCCTGAGAGCCCTGGCATGGGTTGAGCCGCAGGGAGAGAAGCCCAGGCTCTGGGGACACTATAGCCCAGAGAATAGCTTTGACCTCCCCCAGTCCGGCAAACTCTGCGGTTCAGGACCACCCAGGTCCCGACAGTGCCAGACCAGGGAGGTCCAATGTAACATTTTCCGACTTTGATGCCTCATTACTTGTATACACTTGAATCTCTGTGTAGTTAATAGACTTGTTTTATTGTTTTATCTAATCCAATGTGTTTAAATTGAAGTGTCTTCAGTATAACCAAGGGTGGTCAGAGCCAAGGAGTAATTGACTGGCTGCAGCAGACATAGCTGGGAGTGACTTCCAAGCTGGAAGCGATTTGTCAGCAATTCAGGCTAGATGCTATAGCTTCAAAGCATTGTAAAGGGCACAGGTTAGAGGGCAGGCACAATAGCTACTCATTAGTCTGGATTGTATCCTGGTATATGTCACTGTGGTAGTAGCGTGCTATGTGTTTGTGGGTTTTTGTTTAAAGGCAAGTTGAAGGTTCATGTCCTTCTACAACTTGGTAATCGCATTCCTGTGGCTGTGGTCAATATTCTCCTCAGATTATTTTCTCATTTCTCTGCACATTTGACATGCCTGAGTCTGAGTTTAGTAACTAAATGTTGCTTGCGGCAGTAAGAGTTGAGATGACACTTCAAGATATACAGCAGAACATTAAAAGAAACTGAACTGAGAAATAGATATGTCTGTTTGTTTTATTGTAATGGTACACATAACATCACATATTTTCTATTTATGGTAGTAATGCACAATAAATACTTAACATTATTCCCTTGTCCTCCCCCACCTTCAGCCTCATAGTGTTTAAATAAGTTTTTTTAAATAGATAGGCTTTTCCATTCAGATCCTAGATCTTGATTTCATTATCCACTTAGGATTTTCTGTATAAACAACAAGTAACACATGTTTGTTTCTCTCATTCTGTTATGATAGTTATGAATGAGAACCACACCAGCTAGGCACTATAAAAAAAATTACAAAACAAAAAGATTCTCCGTGTTTCAAAGAGCTTACTACTGAAGTATTAGAAAGGAAAAGACAACCAGTAAATACAGGAAAACAGAGGATACAAAGGAAATAATAAGGCAATACTAATCAGCACAAAGTATCAGACATAGCACACTAACTGCCTAGTCACTATTATGATTTTAGTAGGGTTCACAGTATAGAGAAAATTCCTAATGATGGACAGGAAGAACAATAGAGTGGCTTTGCAGTTTATGGACAACTCCCATGTATAAGAGGTGGCATGGGAGAAAGTGCTTCTTCAAAAGGTGATATGACTGGAAATGAGATGGGTCAGCGAGTGTTGATTATTTATTATAGTAATATAAATTATAATGCACTCTATTCAATGTGTAGCATTTGCAATGATTATATACGCATTTAAACTCAGGAATTACCAGAAATTACTACATTTTTTAAAGGTTACTGACAAAATAAAGTACTAAGACCCTGAGATAAGCGCACTGAACAAAGTTGGACAGGCATATTCTCTTTTCCTTTCTTAAAAGATTTTACTTCCCTCACAGGTGTGTTGTGAGGATTGGTTGTGTAATGCTTGTGCAGCTTTTTGAAAATTTGAAGTGCTATTTCAGTGCTGTTGTAGTAGAAGTTTTGCGAGTAGACACTGATAGATGTGACAGAACACTTGAACTACAACATGAAGTTTAAGTACACCATATGACCACATTTCTTTTACCAGCCCAGTATCTCTGCTATTCCTCTGATCACCTGCTAATAGTCTAAAGAGTAAACAGCAGCCATTCCACTGTTTTCTCCATATTTTCAGTTAGTTCTTTGAGTCAAGGGTCTTCATTGAAGAGAAGAGCCTTTGTGCCTCTTAAAGCTGCTAGAAGCAAGGAGGAAGAATTGTGATGCCTTCATCCTTTAAGCACAGCTGCTATGTAAGTAAAGGAGATGTGGAAACATCAGTACTGGAGCTTCCAGCAGCACAGGATCCAGGAAATACCAACAAAGCTAGAACTACCAGTGAGAGAAGAAAACAAGGAGGACCAGGTATCAGATGCAGGTACAGGGAAATGGAAGTGGGAGAAAGGCAGAAACAGAATGGATGTTACAATACTTTTTTCAACAAGTTCAAACCTTGTTGCATTAAAGGCCATAAACAGTGGTGTAGCTATCTTTTTCTAGTGTTTTTTTCTTATACACAATTGCTGTACCTGTTATAGGGATGTTATGTGGGCCATTTCCCCTTCCACTCACATAGTTGTGTACAGAAAGGCCGATGATTCACAAGAGGCTCTCTACCAAGATATGGTCTTTGCGATGAAATATTTGTAATTCATTTACTAGAGAAACATTTGCTCTCCCATTATTATAAAAATATCCCTCCATTGAAAGTTTAGTTATTTCTTCTCTAAGACAACAGTTCAAGTCTGCAATCAGGGAGGCCAAAAAGTGCACCATAAGTACAAAGTGGATAAGGATTTCAGAGTTCAGATGTTCCTCACTCAGACTGAGGATAGGAAGGAGAGAGGAGAAGAGGACAAAGAGAGCCAAAAGGCTCTTTAGCATATTTTGCAAATCCTGCTACAGGCTAAAACCAGGAACCAGGACAACACCCAGAAAGAGAAAATGGAAATAAAACATCTCCAGGCTCACAATGTCATTTATAGCGCAGGATCAAATGAAGATTTTGTAGAGTCAACTGGAACACAGTCTAGTCCAAATGGATGCTGTTGTCTATGGTTAGATGTCAGTTATGTATGTTTATTGTGTGTGCTGTTCCACTCTGTGCACGTAGTGGAGATAGCAGACCTCAGTTAAACTGCCCAATTTTTTAGTGAAGGCTTCCAGTTTTTAGTGAAGGCACCCAGCCAGGTGTCTGGTTAACAAAGCACAGTAAGAGCGCCTGGCAGACTCAAGGATACTAAAACACATATGCACGTGACAATGAATGCAACTCAGTCAGTGGTGGGTCTTTCCACTGATTCCTAGGCTAACCAAAGACATTGTCCCTAAAATACATTTTTATACACAATTACAAACAAGGTTCTGTATTACTCCTGATATGCCAAGGTGCCACCCTCTGAAATATTGGGATGCCATCCATTGATGTATCCAGTAGCTGGCCATCACTCTGTACATGTTGGCTAGCTTAAAATATCTCTGTCCATCATGGTGTTGTATGAATAATTTCAAAACAATAGGTCAGTGTGTTTCTGTTATTTTGGGGGATATGTGTTTGGTATTGGGGTGTTTTAGTGCAGGTTGGACATCTCTTATCTGGCACTCTCAGGACCCGACCAATCCCAAAGCGGGGAATTTGCGGGACTAGAGATGGTTCCCTGCCAGAGTCTCCAGGTTCAGACTCTGCCAGCTGGAGACTTTCTCCAGTCCCTGCCAGGCTGCCTGCTGGTTCACTGACCCTGCTGCTGCTCTCCCAGCTGGACTGCCTGCCGAGCCCCAGCAGCCCATGTTGCCATAGGCTCACAGGGGCTGGCTCTGGCCCTGGCCCTGGTCAGGCTGCAAGGGGGTTGGAATCTGGTCCCAGCCCCATGACAACCTATGGGCTCTGTCCCCACTTCTGCAGGCTGTCTGGGCTCCAGCCCCATGCAGCCGTGGACTGCTGGGGCTTTCTCCAGCCCTGGAAATGGTCCCTTTGCCACAGGCTGCCAAGAGAATGGGGTCCAGCCCCACAGCAGCCCACAGGCTCTTGCCTCATTTTCACGGGCTGCCTGAGGCTCCAGCCCCACACTGCTAGGGGCTGCTGCCAGCCCCAGCCTTAGTCCCAGTTCAACAGGCTGTCTGGGGCTTTGGCCCCAGCCCTGCGCTGCCAGAGGCTGTCGCCCACACAATCCTGCACTGCCGGGGCTGCCTTATCCTGCTGCTTCAACCCATTCCCTCCTGGATTGCCCTCCTGCCACTGGGCTACCTGGGTTCTCTGATCAAGAAACATCCATGGTCCAGACCAGAGAATTCTGGTTTGGGGAGGTATAAACTATCACCTTTTTGGAATGTGTTTGCATAGATACATTTTTTTTATGCTTAGCACTATTTGGGAATGTGTGTTTTAATATTAGCCTTGTTTTTTGCCAGATTTGATGTGCCAGGTCTGCCTTTTATTTACAACTTAACTTTGCTTTACAGCAGCAAGTTTTGACCATTACTTCAGTTCAGGCCTCAAGCTTCACACCTGGCCTCTCACACAAGGATTTATGTTTCAGGCCCTCTTCCTACTTCATTGTCTAATGGGCTAATAATGTATGAGTCATTTGGTGGAACATTTTGTGTTCTCATTATGAAGTGTTCTGGGGCAGATTGTGATTTTTCCATACTCTTCAAAATTTGCTAGCTCTCTTGTATAGACAATTCTTAGGTTTACAAATAGTTTACAAATAGTTTCTTGCATTTAATATTTAAAACATGAACTGTTCTCAATGTTACATGCTTTCTTGAATTTCCTGATTGGATAAGAGAATACTGAGAATCATATTTCAGGTAGTTAAAATCATGATTAAGAATACAAAATGCATTTTCTACATTTTTCATTTAATATTTTGTTTTTCTTCCAGTAAATTAGTTTGCTAGATTATTAATGGAAAACCACCACAAATGGGATTTTAAAACAAATAAAGTGAATCAGTTAACTAACTTGAAACAAGTAAGTATTGAATGTATTTTGCAAGATTCTCTTAGTTCATTTCCAGAAAAATCTCTATAACAGAGGGATTAGTTGCAAAATGCGTCAGAGTTGAAAGCCACATTTGAACCATTAGTGATAGCTCATAAAATATTTGTAAGACATTATTAAAACCTTAGAGGATACAACTGCTAGACTACCATAACATCAAAAAGCATCACATGACGTTATGTATCACATATAGGTGTCTATTGGAAACAATCTTCTCTCACTTGCTGTGCTAACTGCAAATATGTATAGTAATGTTGTTGCTAGAGAAATGCAACAATAATCAAATCAACAGCAGGACTAAATTTGCAAGTGTCCACTTCATAATTTGTCTTTTTTTACTAACTCAGAGGTACTATGAGTCTTTGTTCTCAGTGTAAACCTTCCCAGCTACATTTGCTTTTGCTTCACTTTTGGTTAAGGATTTGTGGGATTACTGTAGCAGGTTGTAAATGCAAAAAATGAAAAATATTTGCCCAGAACACATGGATATTAAAGCCAGTGGTGTATCAAAGTTAAGCTATTTTTTCCAGTATTAACTGAGATAGGGTTGAATCTATCAACTATTTTCACCTGCAGAGACACTTGGCAGTCAGATAGTTCATGTGTAGAAGTACTAAGGGCATGGATATGCTATAAACTCCCCAGTAATTACTGAGGTGGTTCATGCCCACATGACCCTCCTGCTGTTGGCAGTGCACATCCTGACTCAGAACTCTTCCACTGACTAAAGAGGGGCAGCGAAGGGGGCATTGAGCCAGGGATCTCAGCTCCTGCTGATAGCCTGGCTCCCCTCTCCCCCACTCCAAGTTCCAAGAAAGGCAATAATACTGGTCTTCTCACTCCCTGAAAAGTCTTCCTGCTAGGTGTGAAGAAGCTAGAGAACAGCTGGGCACCTGGCAGGGAGCTCTGTATCTAGAGTTTGGTCAGCTGTAGTGCTCCGGGCAGAGAGTAGTAAGTTGAGAGTCCAGGCTGAACCATGGTTCCCACAGTAGCCTGGCTTGGAGTGAGCCAAGTTTGTTGTCAATGTCTTGGCTCCAGCCATTTCCTTTTCTCAGTGCCATGCAGATTAAAGGAGCTACATGCCTTATGTTTCTACACACTGACCTTGACTTAATGCTCCATGACTTAGTCAAATACAAACAAACCTAAAGTCACTGGAACCCTAAGGATTCATGAAATGATTTCTCAGCCTTCACCAACCACACCTTGTACTCAGTTTCTCTAGAGTCAGTTTGGGCAATGCTGAAATCTGAACTACTTAACACTCACTGATGAAGAGGAGAGGAAGGGCTTTAAGCTACCTTTTGTGCTTCTCATATTCAGGACTTTTCAAAATTCTGTGTAGATGAAAATTAGTACAACTGAAAGATTATTTTAGTTTAGCTTACTAGAGTCTTCACTATTAAAGACCCAATCAAGCTGGTGACATTCATAAAACAAGCAGATTCTATAAAAAAGAAAGGGAGACTGTGACATGTTTGGGGAAAACCATGCCCAGTGTGTGGTGAGTGTTCCCATCTCTCTTGTGGATTCCTGGCTTTACTGTCCCCAAACCATGCCTATAGCCCCTCTCCAGTTGTTCAGTTAGGTGTTCCACTTGTCCAAAGTCAGCAAACTCACCCCAGTATGTAGGGCAGCATGGCCCAATGGACAGAGTCAGTACACTCACCCTGATCGGCAGGGTAATTTAGCTCCCTGGTTAAAGACAGGAAAAGAGTTACATCCCCTAGTAGGGGGGGTCTAGGCCCTCCCTCTCCACTGGGACCCAGTCCAGGGCCCTATTAGTGACTGTAGCTCCAGCCACTGAGTCAGCAGGAAAAAGCTCCAACTGAAATACACTGACTCCTTGTATCAGCTCACTCACCATGTAGTTGTCTCCCACTGGGCTACTTATTGTTGCAGTCCTCTCAGCTTCAGTGTGGATCTTCATCTCACCTCTCTGGCTTGGGTTTGTCCACTCCTACTTGCCTCTAGACTTCGTAAGGCCTCTATGAGGTTTTGGCCTTCAGCTTGGGTTAAATACCTTTTCCTTGGGTTTTTACTATGTCTTGCCTGGAGTAGGCATTGCATATCCTCTCCCTCCAATCATCATCAGCTGATGCAAGGAGTCAGTGTATTTCAGTTGGAGCTTTTCCCTGCTGACTCAGTGGCTGGAGCTACAGTCACTAATAGGGCCCTGGACTGGATCCCAGTGGAGAGGGAGGGCCTAGACCCCCCTACTAGGGGATGTAACTCTTTTCCTGTCTTTAACCAGGGCGCTAAATTACCCTGCCGATCAGGGTGAGTGTACTGACTCTGTCCATTGGGCCATGCTGCCCTACATACTGGGGTGAGTTTGCTGACTTTGGACAAGTGGAACACCTAACTGAACAACTGGGGAGGGGCTATAGGCATGGTTTGGGGACAGTAGAGCCAGGAATCCACAAGAGAGACGGGAACACTCACTGAACTGAGCAGTTCTCTTTAATGTCTGTGCAACTGGAGAATGCCCAGTAAGGTGGAAGGGGTGTGGCTCTCTCAGCTCTCCAAGCAGAGTTAACCCTCCCCCGCCCAGTGGCAGTGAGTGCACATGGTTTTGAATGGCATTTTATGTTTCAGTTAGAAAGAATTTTAAACTCTCCTGGCATTTAAGCAGGCTTTGTGCAGGGGAGCTGTGCAGGATGACAGAAAATGTAATGGAATCCTCTTAATCAAGTGAAAGGTAGGTGATGAGATGTTCTGTGATGAGATGTACAAATCTTCCTTTACCCCTCTGCAGCCCTGCCAAACTCTCTTAGGAAGAGGCCTTGACATGTCCGACTGCAGCCTGGGATTTGGTCTCTTAATGCCAGATTTTTAGAGCTATTTGGGCATTTCTTCCCTCAGCATTGCAAGGCCTAAGTAATTCAGTCACTAAGGGCAGTTCTACATAGCAGGGCTAAAGCCAAAATAAGCAACGTAACTTGAGCTATGTTAATTGCGTAGCTTATGTCAAAATAGCTTATTTTGGTGTTTGGTGCTGTCTACACACCAGCAAGTCAAAGGAAGAGCAGTCTTCTTTTGACTTTCCTTACTCCTCATGAAATGAGGGTTACAGAAGTCAGAGAAGAAGTCCTCCAGCTCAACATTATTTTGACCTTATGTCGAAATAACAGCTTATAGTGTAGATGTAGACTATGTTATTTTGAAATAAAGTCATTTATTCCGAAATAACACTACAGTGTAGACATGCCCTAAGTTACTCAGGCCTTGCAACCCTGAATGGAGTCACACCTGAATGCCTGCACAAATCTGAGCTCTAGTTCCCCAAAACAGTTCAAGATTAATTCGGGAAGATACTACAGATTATAATAAACTTTCAAGCTAAATACACAGTTTGGGTCTTTCAAACAACCAGACAAAATGTATTTTAAATGTGTAAGCTTATTTGCCTCCCATGAATTGTATTTATCAGATAAATAGAATATTGATTTTATATACAATACTTTCTATAATGAATATGATTAAAATGAATTGATCAGTTGGGCTCTTTCAATATGATTCTGATACATAAGCCGTATAAAATATTTTTAAGCAAGTAATAAAAAAGGATTTGTGTTGACTCAAATTCCCTACCCAGAGAAGGTAATTTAAAGAATCTGAGATTTAGACACCCATCCTGCAACGATTAGTACGCATGTGTAATGGTCCTCACTCTGGGGTTGGTCGGGAAGTATAGCAACAAAACCCATGACAAACTAGGGGTTGTTGGTAAAGAATTCTGGGCCTTCCCACTCCACCAGGTTCTGAGGACCCTTTGGTGCTATCAGTGATCTAGCAACTGAGACTGACCTCTCTGAGCTACTTCACATCTGCTTCCCTTAGGGCACCATAGTCCAAGGTATTCCTCTGCTGGAGAAGTATGAATCTAGAAAATAAAAAGGGATTACCTATGACCAGGGTCCATATGCAGGGGAAATGGAAATAATTCTCTCTGTTTGTCCCAAAAGGTCCTCCCTGACCAAAGGAAGGACCCACCCCAGAAACAGTTAATTTGGAGATTTTCAGTCCTGGCGCTGTTGGACATGTGGGCTGCAGGTCTTCTTTCTTCCAGGTCTGCTGCCAAATGGTCTTGGAATGGGTATGATTGGGCCCAAAATAATTCCTTAGCCCTTTGTAACCCAGTGGGGGATTTGTACACCCCATCATAGAATATTACAATAAAATTGTTCAATGAGGTTAGTCACATGAGTCCAGTGACAAGTTCGTAGCTCTTTGCAGAATAATGCTATAGCTTAAGAATCTTATGCTTATACCTTTGCATGTACCTCACTAAAGTCCATGGGATTTGTGTGTGATTATCTACAAGCATAATTTGACTCTAAAAGGATGTAGACTTCCATTCAATTTACAACTTTGTCTCTGAAGAGTTTTCTAGACTTGCTTTGAATATTTAAGTTAAAAAAAAACACCCACCATCTCCTTCCACTCCATCGAAATCTTCAGTTTTATAGAATCATAGAATACAAGGACTGGAAGGGACCTCGGGCTCATGATACTATCTACATGTTTTGTTAGTCTATAAAGTGCTAGCAGACCATTTGTTGTTTTTTTCCCTTCACCATGATCAGCCTTTCTGACGGAACACAAACTGCCAGGAAATGCCTAAAACAGAGGTAATTTAAAATTAATTAATAAAGGAAGTCTTTGTTCACTTATTATTCCTACTAATTATTTAGATTATTGTAGGACCTATGAGCCCCAGTCATAGTCCAGGATTCCTTTGTGCTAGGTGCAGTTCAGACACAGGAAGAAAAAAAAAGATTCTCTTCTGCATGGATTTCACAGTCAAAGTATAAGACAAGAGTCAACAGATAGATATAGATGGAAGGGGGAAAATAAGTAAGCAATGATAATATTAGTCATCACAGTAGTCAGGGGTCTCCTCACATGAACCCCCCCCCCCCCAAACTGGTGAAGTCTCACAGAAGAGGAGCATTCTAAGGAGGGCTCTGAAGCTAGATAAGAATAAGGCTACATTATGTCCATGTAGGTCATGGAAGTCACAGAATCCATGACTTCTATTGACCTGCATGGTATTTTCTGCCCTTGAACTGGAGTTTCCACCTAACCCCTCTATGTCACCCAGTTTGACAATTCCAGGGTGCCTCCATAGCTCCCAGACCAAGCACTGGTGGGGGGCACCCTGTTGCTGTCCAGTTGTAGTGAGCAGCAGGCAAAGCCTGCAGCTGCCCAGTCACTTTGGGCAGCAGGGCCTCTCTCCCCCAAAGGCCTCCAGCTGCAGCAGCATCTAGGAACAAGGGGGACTTGTGGGACATCCTGTAACTTTCCAGATGGATGTGCAGGGATGCCTTGAAGCTGCTCATTGGCAGTGGGAAGCAGGCAGATCTTGCAGCTGCCCAGCTGCTAAGGGCAGCGGGGATCCCACAAAGCTCCCCAGCTTTGGTGGGAGGAACCCCGTGAGCAAGCCTGCCAACAGAGGGAGGGGAAAGGGAGGAAATTGCTCTGGGGCTTGAAGATTCAAAGGGGCCCGAACCTCCCAACCATTGAGCCCCAAGCCTTTTGAATTGCCACCAGAGTACCATTCCATGCATCTTTGAGAGCTGGGAGGGGCATGCTGTGGTCTGGGTGATGCTTAGGGCTGACTGCCCTAGGCCCTGCCACTTCTGGGGACACAGAAGTGTCCTGCCTCTCTCCTCACCCACCCGTACACACGCACCTTGCCCCAGGAACAACAGTGGCTGTGGCCCTGATACCCATGAGCACCCAGCCCATCCGGGGGCAAGTGGACCTGCAGCTGCTGACATCCTGGGCTCATCAGATGTGAGCATCAACACCTCAGTAGCAAAAGACTGAGCACAAAAGAGAATTTTCTGTTCCTCTTGCTAAATAAGCTAGGACATTAAACTGTTCCATTAATTCCTATATAAGGCGCCCAATACACTTACTTTGAAAGGCAAGTTAGATCAGCCCCATGGTGAGTAGTAAAGGCTTCCATTTATTCTCATATTTGTGATTTAATGAAAGTTTCAGACAGTTTGAAAAGGAAGTGATGAGAGAGAAGAGCTAAAAACAAAGTTCAGGTGTTGCTTTTATGATTCAAGATGCAAATCAAGAAATATTAAAAGGGAAAAAGGAACTGATTTTAGTTTTAAATACACTTCATGAATTTGAAAAGTATAAGATTCTCAATAATGGTATTCACTAGGAATTCAAATCCAAAGCTTGCAAAAAAACAACACAAAAAACAAAAACCCAAGTCATGGCAACTGAGATTTTGCCAAAACTGAAGTACCTCCTTTGTCATGTCTATGCTCAGAGGACCTGAAGAAGAGTTCTGTGTAGCTTGGAAACTTGCTTCTTTCACCAATTGAAATTGATGTAATAAAAGATATTGCCTCACTAACCTTGTACATACAGAACTTTTTATATTATCAGGAAAATGCAGCCACCTCTGATCATCCCAAATGTAGAATCAAAAACTGTATTTCTATTTCATCAGTGTAAAGATTAAGCAGATGGCTTAATATAGAAGAAAAAAAACAACAGAATTGATTGGGTCCTGTGAACAGCTTAGTTAAATAAAACAAAGGAATGTGCAAAACATAATAGCTGTCATCCATCTGGTCAAAGCTAAATTTAATTTATTCCAAACTACAGATTTAAAAATTATTATTCCTATTTGTATTTAGAATATTTAGAGACTTAATTAGGAAGAGATATTTGCAAGGGTGTTGACTGGTATTTCAATTTAAATTTATAATTTATCTATAATGACATTTTACGTTAGAGAAGAAGAAAACAATCCATTAAAAATAAAAACACCAAAAAAATCTGATTAACATTTCATTCTGTTCTACACATTGATATCACTTTTTTTTCCAAGGAGAAAAAAGTCTCAAAGAAGTTTAGGAACTCTGGTAAATCCCAGATGAATCTGACAATCTGTTTTATTTAAATAAATGAGGAATTCTGTACTTTCAGATATGATTCTTCCAACACTTGCTCACACTTGATTGTAGCTTAATCTGCAAGTAATTCCTCTCAGTTCAGAGATGGGACTGTTCCCAAAGTATGATTTAACATGAGGGAGAGTGGCAGAATCAGAAACTTTGACTTCTTTCATTCTCTTTAAAGTCTATCTCATAAGTCATCTGACTATTCAATGCTGCCTGAGAAAAATTATAATACAAACTCAGCACACAATTTTAAATCAACCATCAATCAGACATTTTATTCCATAAGCCCCACTGCCAGAACCAACTCAAAAATGGAGAAAAAAATGAAACCCTCTTTTCATTATACCCCTTTTGATTTTGGGCAATTTGTTTAGCCTCCCTTGCACCCATGTTCAGAGCTCCATACTTTGTTGTGCTGATTCTTTTCTTCTTTCCTTATCCTTCACCCACAAATCCTACTAGTTCTACCGCTGTAATATCTTTGAAATCTATCTTTTCCTCTCCATTTGTAACTTTCAAAACCATATCAATGCAAGATGAATCATTCCCCTGTTTGTATCTATTGACTACCCTCTCTTTGGCTTCAAAGTCAGGATCAAACTTCCATGCTTCACATACATCTTGATTTCCATGTATTTCAGACCTAGTATTGCCAAACTGGGCATTCAGTGGTAAAACACATTTTTTAACTGAATAGGCATGTTTTATTTTTAACAAGTGATTTTTTCCTAATAGACACCTTGCAGGAGACTGTATGTTGCAGGACATAGTTGGGTTTGCCACTCAGCACTGTTGCAGAAAAGAATGATGTATTATCCCTAACATAGAGGTAGAACATCCAGAAATAGCTGGTTGTGTTTTATCTGTTCTGTTGACAGACAGAAAATTTAAAATACGTGTAATGTGAATCTACTCATGTTTCCTGAATGCTGCATTCACTGTGCCTCCTACCTAGTCACTAGACAAAATCCAAAGAAAAAGATGCACCCTTATTCAATATGTAGCTGGGTTACATATCTGAAGAAAAAAAGATATAATCTCAAATTTATTTGAAAAAAAAAATGTCTATATCTCAGGAAGACGTGATGAAGAAATCCCTGGTAGATTCCCCCATATCCCTTTGCTTCTCTCACAATATGTGCATACAAGCATGTTGTGGGGATAGAAACTTACATCAAAGTTCATTCTAAAATCAAGAGCAACATTATTGGACATTGGAAATGTCAGTTCAATTTTCTGTTTGCTTCTAGATTATAATGGTTAGTGCCCCACATGCACTCATTTATAAACTTATTAGGTGTATATTTTATCTGTTCTGAACATTTGCAAATCATGTAGCCTTAACAGAATTAATTTGCTGAAAAAGAATGTGTGCCAATGTAATAATAGAAAGAGCCCAATTTAGGATTATGATAATTTTCTATGGGGGTTTTTTTAGGTGAGAAAATGACACAGATGGCAGCTCATGTCTAACATGTCAATGTTGCCAGGTAACTGATTTGAACTATGTGTGTCAGTGAGACTCATTCAAATACAGTAGATTCTGTAGAAGTAATACTGAGTTGGTTTGGCTTCTATTTATTTTTCTTTAAAAATTAAAAATTAAAATGTATATTTTTCTTTGCATTCTAGCACAATAGGAATAATAAGCATGTAGCTAGGGTGTTGAGGAAGATATTTTGAACATGGTAGAAGTTCTTCAGGTAATTGATAGGTATCCCTCCTTATTATTAAAGAAAGTAGGAGAATTAGCAGAATCCACCCTTATCCAAAGATATTCACAGATTAGGCCCTGATATAACAAAATATGTAAGCATCAGCTTAGCTTAAACAAGTACTCTTTGTGATGTCCATGGGACTAATTATATGCAAAAATTAAGCATGAACTACTGGATCAGGATCTAAAAAAGCAGAATTTATTTAAAACATATGAATGGCCAAACTAGGTCAGACAATGGTCTATTTAACCTACTATCCTTTCTTCAAATAGTAGTCAACATCTGTTTATTCCCTCTTAGGCACCTATACAGTCAGGCAATGTCTACAATACAAGGTTTTTGCACAAAAACCAACAGCGTGTCCACAACTCAAGCATGTTTTTGCACCAAAAAAAGTATAGTAAATCAACAAGACAGAGGGCTTTTGCCGGTAGAGTTATTCCTTGCCCCACGAGGAATAATTCTTTTTTGTGCTACAGCTCTTGCACAAAAAGGCATGTGTGGATGCTCTGCATGGGTTTCTTGCACAAAAAGAGTCTATCAGAAAAAGCACAGGTGCTCTGATGGCCATTCTGTGAATGGCCATCAGAGCTTTCTTCTGCAAGAGTGTCCACGCAGCATGGATGCTGTCTTGTGCCAAGGCACATTGCTTTTGCGATGTGCTTTTGAGGTGTGGACATGCTTTTGCACAATACGTTTTTGCAGAAGATCTCTTCTGCAAAAGGCTTCTTTCACAAAAACACTGCAGTGTAGACAAAGCCTCAGACAACTATTAAATAATATATCCTATCATCCCCTCCCAGCTTCTGGCACTCGAAGGCTAGGGACACCCTGAGCATGGGGCTGTATCCTAGACCATCTTGGCTATTAGCAATTGATGGCCTTATCCTCTATCAACTTATCAAATTATTTTTTCAACTTTGTTTGTCCTTCATGACACTCCTTGGCAACGAGTTCCACAGATGAGCAAGCATGGCAGGAAGTTCTTTCTTTCTTTTGTTTTAAAGCTATTACCTGTTCATTTCATTTGGATGGCCCCTGATTCTTGCATCACATGAATGCATAAACACTTCTTTATTTACTGCATGGAAAATCTTATAGACCTCTGTCATATCACCTCTTAGAGGTCTCCTTTCAAAGCTGCAAAGTCCCAGTCTTTTTAATCTCTCTTCGTACAGAAGCCTTTCCATGCCCTTAATCATTTTTGTTGCCCTTTCCCTGTACCATTTCTAATGTCAATATATTTTTTGTGATGCTGTGACCAGAACTGTATGCAGTATTCAGTGTAGATATATCATAGGTTTATGCACTGGCGTGATATTTATTGTATCTGTCCCTTTCCTAACAGTTCCAAAAATTCTGATAATTTTTTGACTGCTATTACATGTAGAACAGATGTTTTCAGAGAACTATCCATGATGCTAAGCTCTCTTTCTTGAGTACTAACAGCTAATGTAGATTCCATGATTTGGTTAGGATTCATTTAGTTGCATTATTTACTATTAAAAAGTTTTCATATATTTTTAATAAAGGCAAAAGCCTGATATACTCAAATTTTAGTATGGCTGTGTATTCATTTGAAACTCAAATTGGTAGGCCGCATATCTGTTGGGAAAAAAAAGTCAGTCATCCAGTCAGAGAAGAGAAATCTTGGCATATGACTTTGGCTATCTAAAGAGGGAACATTTAAGGAGCTAGATAGAATATTCAACAGAGAAAAGCAGAAGAAATAATAAATAAAAAGGAGCAGGAAGGACTAATTTATAACTATGGTTATGGCATGTAACGTAATGAATTCTGAATGTGACAGAACATAATGCAAACCATACAATTTAGGGCACCCTGTATATACCCTACTGAGGACCCAAGGCATAACCCAAATCAATTTAGACATTCCCACCCTTTTCCTTGGCTTGAGGTGGTAAAGCACCTTACTCTTTCCCATAGGGCTCAGGGGAAAATCAACTTATTTTAAGTACCTATCCATGGTGCTTAGGGCTTTAGTGTGCTGCATGACCTTTTCCTAGTGAAAAAGCATTACAGGGCTGTGCTCTAAACATCTCCTTATTAGCAACATAGAATATATACACAAAGAAAATCTCTTATGCTCACTACTCCCAATATACAAATTTCACCCCATGACCCTTCAGGATCCACTCATCTGGAGGTTATCAGAAATGTCTCTGCACAACAGTCATGCAGAGGACAGAATTTCAACAATTTGTTCCCAAAGAGTATGTCTTTTTTCTGCTTACATTTGCTAGTTTTACTTCTCTCTCTCCTTCAAATTTACTAAACCCATCACATTATCTCACACTTCTAAACAAAAATTTAAACCAATTACAATTATGGAAACTACAATGTCCTCCTTCCTGCCCAAGATTTTTTGCATTTAATCTTTTATGTCATAATTGTAACTTAGTTGTCACCTTCTCTACTTGTACAGATGGTCAGCATGCAATGCTGGTCAGATCATATTGTGCCATTTGCTGAATCTTTTTTCTATCCTCCCTAAGGTCCCAGCACCTTTATAACCTTGGAGATTTATAACTCATTAAGCATGGCAGTGCATTCCTGAGGTAATGGTACTTTATTAGCAGCAGAACACACTAAAATTGGAAAACCAACAAAACAAAAAACTCCCTGAGTTTAACATCAAGGCTAGTTTAATATAGGACAAAGGCACAGATTAATCAGGTCTTAGACCTATAAAGTCTCCATAGAAAACATTAAAGATCCAGGGCTATATCTCTAGACTGTAAAGAAAAGTCAGAAAAAGATACGCAAATTGCAAACCGCAATTTGCATATCTTTTTCCATTTTTCTTTCTAAAGAGGCTTTTCCAAAATTTGTCCCGTCTACATGGCACATCCCTTCTTCCTCTTACAATGAGGATTACGGGGATGGTGAAAGAATACGTCCACTTTTTTGGAAATTTTTCCTTGGAAATGGCATAGCTTTTCTGGGATACCTCGTATATCCCAGAAAAGATCTGCAGTCTAGACATAGCCTTTGTCCATTGGATCCACATGTAATCACATTCAGCTGGTCATTCACTGACTGTAAACAGCAGAATCAGCTAGTTTTACCTATGGACTTCTCAGTTCACTGGCAATTCCAACCCATTGAACAAACCATTGTTTTATGTCGAACAAAATGTTTCAAACAGAAACAACATTTAACACCTTTAAAGTTTTGATTTTTTTCAATTAAAATGTCCAAATAGGTTTCAAATTGAAAAATCAAAATTGAGATTGAAATAATGTTTAAAACATATTATAAAACAAATTTGGTATTTCAGAGTGTCATCAAAAGTGCACTTTTCAACTAAAAATATTTCACTTGAAAACATTTCAACTCCACTGCAAAGCCCATACTCTGCCTCCATTTAGCAAAGGGCAATACTGTCTTGTTTGATTTCCATGCTACAACAGCCTTTTTTCTCCCACATAAGCATATAAGCAACATTCATGCTGACCTTCACCTTATACCTCTCTAACCATGCTACCTCTGAATTTGGCTTGTGTTTCTCAACCATAGTAAGGGTTAAGAACAATTTTGACATGGCGGGGCTAAATTTTTATAGGTTGGAGTTCCATTGCTGTTATAGCATGGACATGAAGACACCAATCCTGCCTGCAAATTTTATATAAACTGAGTGTGGGAAAAGTATGTATGCACTTGTGCATTTTGTGCCAATGCAAATTAGGTGTCAGCATTTCAGTATTTGAGTACAGGCAGTCCCCGACTTACCCGGATCCGACTTATGTCGGATCCGCACTTACGAACGGGGCTTTTCTCACCCTGGAGCTCACGGGCAGCATGTCGCCGCCCGTGTCCTCCGGGGCGAGAAAAGCTTCTCCCTGTCTCCCTGGTCTGCTGGGGGGGGGGTCCAGAAAAGCCGCTGGACCCCCCAGCAGACCAGGGACACCCGAGCAAAGCTGCCGCCTGGGCCGCTTTGCTCGTTTGCCCGGGAGCAAAGCCGCCCAGGGAGCGGGACCCCTTCCCCCAGCAGACCAGGGAGACAGGAGCAAAGCCACACGGGCGGCGGGGTCCCTCCGCCTGTGCGGCTTTGCTCAGGTCTCCCTGGGGTGCTGGGGGGAACTCCCCCCAGCACCCTAGGGAGACAGGAGCAAAGCCGCCCAGGCGGCGGGGTCCCTCCGCCTGTGCGGCTTTGATTGGGTCTCACTGGTCTGCTGGGGGGGGGACACCCCAGGGAGACAGGAACAAAGCCGCATGGGCAGTGGGGTCCCTCCGCCTGTGTGGCTTTGCTCGGGTCTCCCTGGTCTGCTGGGGGGAAGGGGGCGCAGCTAGTGCGCCCCCCCCAGCAGGCCAGGCTTTTGTTGCGGGACGCCTCGGGTAGAGCAGCTGGGGTGCTGCCGGGTTGGTCCTGTGGGAACTTACCGGGCAGCGCCCCAGCTGTTCTGTCCCAGGCTCCAGATTCAGCAGCTGTTGAAACTGATCAGGCTGATTCCAGGAAGCTGGGGGCAGAGCAACTCTGCCTCCGGCTTCCTGTAGTCAGTGCCTGGTCAATTTCAGTGGCAGCAGCTGAATCTGGAGCCAGTTCTGACTTGCATACAAATTCAACTTAAGAACAAACCTATAGTCCCTATCTTGTACGTAACCCGGGGACCGCCTGTATTCTTGCAAGTTTTTATTGTTAGTGAAATCTCACAAATAAAACTTTGGTAAGAAATGTGCCTTAGGGAAATATTTTCAACTAAAAACAATTAAGAAAATAGTTTTACACTATTGTTTGACAATGGGCACCCTTTCTTTTACTCCCACCCACATTCCCTTTATTAGAGGGGACATTTGAACAGTGGATGGAAGGTAGCATAAAGCTTATGCCAATACTTCCCAAGATGTTAAGAAGTGTTTGGCTGCACAGTGCAGCAAGTTCTGCTATCAAATACTAATAAGCACCGGAAATATACCCAGCCCTTGCATAAGCATATGAACAAGGGAAGTGGCTTTTTGCATCTTTCAGTACAAACATGATGGGTAGGCATAATACACCATTTGGCATATAGAAGCATTCTAATGATTTGAGTTGCAATCAGTTATGATACTACACAGCACAATCCACAACACTGCAATGCTCCCAATTAGAAGTGCGCTCTATCTGTGAAATGTTCACTCTGGATCCAAATCTGAACTTTTCCAAATTTCAGAATGGTTATATACATCTTTGCTTATAATGTGTTCACCTGTGGTATTCCCTTCCATATAAAATTGTAGAAATACTGCATTCACTTGAAATTTCATGGATATGGAATTTTGAGCAGAAGCAGAAATGGCTATAGAAGTGCTTTTTAACCTTATTATTAACCCTTTTTATTTTTGAGACACTAGATGCTGCTGTTCAAATAATATCAAACAAGACAAAAGCTGCCTGTTAACTATCCTAACATTATTAAATAAGCTTTCAGAAGAATCCTGCAGCTATCAAGAATATAGATGCTTTAGGGGGTAGCTGAGTTAGTCTATACAGGATAAACTTAAAAAACAACAAATGGTCTGGTAGCACTTTATAGACCAGTGGTCCCCAACCTTTTGGTGCTGCCAGGTGCCCGGGGGCGGGACCGCTCGTGCGCCGTGCTCCCAGAGGTGGGGCCACGCATGCTTCACACGGCCGGGGGCAGGGCCGCTCAAGTTCCTGGAAGTGGGGCCACGTACGTGCCACGCAGCTAGGAGTGGGGGTGGGGCCGCACATGTGCAGCTCGCCCAGTGGCAGGGCCGCTCATGCACCATGTGCCCAGGGGCGGGGGCCGCACATGCTTCACAAGAATGGCTTGGGCCATCCCTGGTCACTGTGCGGGTGCACATAAATGCCCAGGCGGGCGCCATGGCGCCTACTGGCACCACGTTGGGAACCACTGTTATAGACTAACAAAACATATAGATGGTATCATGAGCTTTCATGGGCACAGCCTACTTCTTCAGATGACCCGAGTTTTGAGTTTAGGATGTGCAGACCCCAAATAAATAGGGGAGAAGGGAGGGGGGAGGAGGAGAAGGAAAAAAAAGGATGGGGGCTAGGAAACAAGGAACAGAGGATATGGAAATATCAAAGGGGAAAACAGGAAGGCAGAACTGGTAATCAGTAAGCACCTGAAGATTGGATAGTTAAAACAAAGAAGATAAGGATCAATGGCAATAGATAGGAAGGGCACTAATGCCAGAATCTACACAAAGAGATGTTTGCACCTTCATTGAATGTTAGGTTGGTAATGTCCCAACCATCCCTCATCGCTATAGAAGCCATTGGTATGAGAACTGAACTTGCGGATGAATTGTAATTCCAACACCTCTCTGTATATTTGACTTTGTTTGTGGCAGGACTGCCACCTGGAGAAATTTTAAACAGTGATTAGGTAGATTGAAGTGCTGTCCAACAGGTTTCTGTATGTTCTCTGACATATATTTGATTTGTGTCCATTGATTCTTTCTTGTAGGAACTATCCAGTTCGTCCAATATATATATATCAGTGGGGCATTGCTGGCATATATCAAATTACTGGATGTGCAGTTGAATGATCCTTTGATTTGGCAGCTTATTTTGTTGGCTCCAGTAATGAATTCACTTGTATAGATATGTGGGTAGTGTAGGCACCTCGGCTAATTGCAGGTCTGGGTTCCTGGATGCTTATGATGTGGTTGTGTAGCATGGTTACCAGAAAGAATTCGTTTCAGGTTGGGGGTAGTCTGTAAGCGAGAATAGGCTTTCAGAGGAATATAGATGAGAGCTTTGTTGGCCTATCCGAATGCAAATATCAAACTACTTGTTCTTTAAAGTGACTACAGAAGCTCCAGTACCTGAGAGAACTTTTTTTCTGTATTCAGGACAATCTATTCTGCAAAAGAATGTTCCACATAATGGACTGTGTGGTAATAATACAGATCTGGAAGAGTCTGACAAAGGATTGCCTGAAGGAAATTCTACTTTTCCACATATTCCTCAATGTAAATGGCTCTCCAGTCATTCAATTCAAATGCAAAACCCAATTTACTTTCTCTCAAGAGCATCACTGTATACAGGCTAAAGCAAACAAAGCAATCTGTTCACAAATAGGGTCATGCTCTGTATCACCCACGCTGGCATAACAGTTTCCTATTTGGAATGTGCATTTCTCATAAGAAATCATTCCCAAGAACTATCTTCCATTTTAACATCTTCTCCATACCACAGCCCCACAAAATGGTAAATGGAGTCACCTGTTTGAACTGGAAAATGGAACTTTGATATCATTCTTTTTACAGTTATTTCATATGCTTCATAAAGAGCAGCTCTAAGATTAGTCATGAGACATTGACAGTGACTTTGATAGTTTTTACCTTTATTACCAGGGTGTAAAGAAACAAACTAATGGGAGGTAGTGTAGAAATTTAAAAATGCTACCTATGTCACTGAATACAGGCTTTGACAAAGATTGAGGTTAAGTTGAATTCATTAGTCTGCAACATTTCAAACCTTGTTAGCATTCATTTGCATTTTTCAAATATTGCTTCAAGCTGACTAAAGGCAATGCCTTCCAGATACCAGAGTGTTCATTAGTTGGTTCTTAAAAAAACAAATGTTCCTTGTGGACACCCATCCGCTGATTCCATTAGAACTATTTATGTGCTAGATTCTGACAGCCTTACAATTTAATATGAGTATCAAATCTGGTCCTCAAGTCAGTGGGTCTATTCATGAACAAGATCACAAGGGCTCTGAGCCTTTGAATTATTTTTGAGAAGTGAAATATTCACCTGCAATGAATTCCATTATTTATTTGAACTGCATTTTTATCTATAATGCTGATGCTGTTCATTGTTTATGCTCTCACAGTTCCATTTGTTTAGAGCTGGTTTTCATATCTTGTTCTAATTGGATTTTTTGTTTATTTCATGGAAAAGTCCCGTTGCATTCTTGGCTATATTTTTTAATTAGTGTCAACTCTTGTACCTTAAATGTGCTATTCTCCATTACATCGAATGAACAGGCATGTCAACATTAATACCAGTGGATTAGTAAAACATATTTTCTGGGATTTATCCTGATTTATCATGGATCCAGTCATGGGAATTGCTGAGGACCTTCTGACAAGCACTACATTCTCTTCTTACCTGGATCTTGAGGGGAGTTGTGAGTTCTTGACACCTAACAAATGGTTCCCTGTATATCTTCAGTCAATTCAGAGACTGTAGGGACTGATCCTGGGAGTTAAGGGAATTTAGTGCCACCTGGGGATATCGGTACCTTTTAGCATTAGGTCCTTGGTTGTTAAAACAGTCTATTGATTTTAATCATAACTTTACCATGTTAGGGTACCAGAATATTGATAATATCATGGCTTTTATGTTCCTTGTCACATTCTAAATGTTAGGTATATTCATGTAATATAGTTGGCTTATACATAAATGGGACTGTTGTTGTCACGAGTTCTAAGTTTAATGAGGTCTATAGAGACAGAAGCAAATCTTCCAGTAGTGTAAACTGATATTGAATCATTGACTTCAGTGATGCCACAGTGACCACAGATAGACATTTATGCTTGGCTAGTCATTCACTATTGTTCACAAATCTAGTAAACTTGGTTTTAATTTTTTTTGTTAAAAACATTTAATTTGAGCATGAACACATTCAATAAATGTTATTTCTTCAATAAAATAGAAAGGATTGTTCATTCTGAGTGTTTTACAGGTGTAAAACAAGTTGTGAAAACAAGTGATGAAAAAATGCTATTAGTTAAATTCATAAAAGGGGCTTTAGATAAACCCCTTTGTTTTATATTCATATTCTAATACAAATAGGACCCCAAAATATATTGTCCCTTAATATTTGTCAGGAAAAAAATTGTTTTCCTGGTGAAACAACTCTGATTACTTCAGTAAATCTGGATATTTGGATTTAGATTTTAAATTCAGCTCCTTGGAATAGAACTCAATAGTTGGATTTTGCCCTTCTACTCTGTACTTTCCTATAACTGTAGACCAGACAGACCCAGCTAAAGAGGATGCAAGCAGCCCGGAGCAGGCCCCTACTGACAGCCCACAAAGCCAGAAGCCATGAGAGTAGCACAGCCTGGGGGCTGGCAGCTGGAGCAGAGCCCCATGGGGATAAATAGCCCACAGAGCTATCAGGCAGGGTTGGAGCCCTGCCAATGTGCCAGGGGCAACAGTGCTGGCTGTAGCCAGTAGGCTGGGAGGGGAACCTCGGAGGCCTATTATTTTTTAAAAGTCATGGAAGAGAGGAGGTATTCCAGAAGACTGGAAAAGGGCAAGAATAGTATCCATCTATGAATAAGGAAACAAGGACAACCCAGGGAATTAGACAAGTCAGTTTACCTTTTATACCAAGAAAAATAATGGATCAAATAATTAAGGAATCAATTTGCATGCAAATATCTAGACGATAAGAAGGAAATAAGAAATAGCATGTATTTGTCCAGAACAAATTATTTAACTCTCCTGATAGTTTTATTTGACAGGATAGCAAGCCTAGATGGAGATGTTATGTCTGCATAATTGGTTGAATAACCATTCCCAGACAGCAGTTACCAATAGTTCACAGTCATGCTGGTAGGACATAATGAGAGGGGTTCTGTAGAGATCCGTTCTGGGACAGGTTCTGTTAAATATTTTAATCAATCATTTAGATAATAGCATAAGGTACACTTCTTTCGAAAGAAGAAGGCAGCCACTTTTTTCATCTAGACAGCCACAACTTTTTTCAAAAAGTTATTCACTTTTTCAAAAGAGAGCACCTGGGCAATCTGGATGCTCTGTTTCAAAAAAGCCCTGTTTGCAGTCAAGAACACCTTTTTTCAAGAGAACTCTTTCAAAAAAAGGCATTCTTTCTCATAAAATGAGGTTTACCACCGTCAAAAAACCACTGCGGTCTTTCGATTTAATTTGGAAAGAACGTGGCAGCCCTCTAGATGCGGGTGAAGTTTTTTTAGAAAAAAGGCCCCTTTTTTTTAAAAAAAAAAACCTGTAGTCTAGAAATAGCTTTATAAAGTTTGTGACTGATACCAAGCTGAGAGGCACTTTGGAGAATAAGATTATAATTCAAAAAGTTCTAGAGAAACTGGAGAAATCATCTGAAGAGAATAGAATGAAGTTCAATAAAGTCAAATCCTAAGTACTCCACTTAGGAAGGAATCATTTGCCCACATACAAAATGGGAAATAGCAGACTAGTAAAGAAAACTGTGCATGGGGCTGGGGGAAGAGGGACGTGCATAGTGGGCCAAAGCTAAATATGAATCAACTTCTGTGCTTTGTGCTGATTAGGCGTCAGCTGGAGTATTGTGTTCAGTTCTGGTTTCTACATTTCAGGAAAGATGTGGACAAACTGGAAAAGTCCAAAGAGGAGCATGACAAATTATCAAGTTCTAGAAAACATGATCTATGTGGAAAGTTTGAGAAAATTGGATTTGTTTAGTCTAGAAAAGACTGAGAGGAGACATCATAGCTTTCACATATCTAGAAGTTTTGCTACAAATAGGTGGGAGAAAAAATATTATTCTTAACCTCTGATGTTAGGACAAGCAAAAATGGTCTAAAATTGTAGCAAGAGAGGTTTCAGTTGGACATTAGGAAAAACTTCCTAATTGGATAACCACTGCAATAAATTGCCAAGGGAGGTTGTGGAATCTGTCATGGGAGATTTTTAAGAGCAGGTTAAATAAACACTTCTTAATGAATTTATAGAATCCTAGAATACTAGTACTGGAAGGGACTTCAAGAGGTCATCAGGTACAGTCCTCTGCCCTCACAGTAGGACCAAGCACTATCTAGATAATCCCTGATAGATGTCTGTCCAACCTGCTCTTAAATATCTCCAATGATGAAAATTCTACAACCTCCCTAGGCAATTTATTCCAGTGTTTAACCACCCTGACAGTTAGGAATGTTTTCCTAATGTTCAACCTAAACCTCTCTTGCTGCAATTTAAACCCATTGCTTCTTGTTCGATCATCAGAGACCAAGAAGAACAATTTTTCTCCTTAGATACTTCAAAACAGTTACCAGTTCCCCTCTCAGTCTTTTCTTTTCTAAATTAAACAAGCCCAGTTCTTTCAGTCTTCCCTCATAGGTCATGTGTTCTAGACCTTTAATCAATTTTGTTGCTCTTCTCAGGACTTTCGCCAATTTTTCCACATCTTTCTTGAAATGCGGTGCCCAGAACTGGACACAATACTCCAACTGAGGCCTAACCAGTGCAAAGTAGAGCAGAAGAATGACTTCTCATGTCTTGCTCACAACACTCCTGTTTATGCATCCAAGAATTATGTTTGCTTGTTTTGCAACAGTGTCACATTGTTGACTCATATTTAGCTCATGGTCCACTATTGACCCCTAGGTCCCTTTCTGCAGTACTCCTTCCTAGACAGTCACTTCGCGTTCTGTATGTGTGAAACTGATTGTTCCTTCCTAAGCGGAGGTCTTTGCATTTGTCCTTATTAAACTTCATCCTATGTACCTCAGACAATTTCTCTAGTTTGTCCAGATCATTTTGAATTATTACCCAATTCTCCAAAGCAGTTGCAAACCCTCCCAGCTTGGTATCATGTGTAAACTTAATAAGCATACTCTCTATGCTAATATCTAAATCATTGCGGAAGATATTGAACAGAACCAGTCCCCAAATAGACTTTTGTGGAATGCCACTTGTTATGTCCTTCCAGCCCAATTGTGAACCATTAATAGCTACTCTCCGAGAACAGTTATCCAGCCATTTATGTACCCACCTTACAGTAGCCCCATATATGTTGTATTTCCCTACTTTATTGATAAGAAGGTCATGTTAGAGCATATCAAATGCTTTATTAAAATATAGGTATACCATGTCCACCACTTCTCCCTTATGCACAAATCTTGTTATCCTATCAAAGAAAGCTATCAGATTGGTTTGACATATGTCCTTTAAAAATCCATGCTGGCTGTTACATATCACCTTATTATCATCCAAGTGTTTGCATATGCATTCCTTAATTATTTGCTCCATTATCTTCCCTGGAACAGAAGTTAAACTGACTGGTCAGTAGTTTCCTGGGTTGTTCTTATTTCCCTTTTTATAAATGGGCACTATATTTGCCCTTTTCCAGTCTTCTGGAATCAATCCTGACTTTCATGATTTTTCAAAGATGATAGCTAATGGCTCAGATACCTCCTCTATCAGCTTTTTGAGTATTAAAGGATACATTTCATCAGGCTCAGGTGACTTGAAAACATCTAACTTTTATAAGGAATTTTTAACTTGTTCTTAACTTCTAAACCTACCGCATTTCCACTAGCATTCACTATGATGGTGACAGGATGTCTAACAATCTTCTTTACAAAAATTGAAACATGGAAGTCATTAAGCACCTCTGTCATTTCCAAGTTTCCTGTTATTGTTTTTTCTTCTTCATTAGGCAATGGGCATACCCTGTCCTTGGCTTTCTTCTTGCTTCTATTATATTTGTGGATGTCATCTTGATATGCTTTATGTCTCTAGCTATTTTGAGCTCATTTTGTGCTTTTACCTTTTCTGATCTTGCCCCTGCATACTTGTGTTATTTGCTTATATTCATCCTTTGTAATTTGACCTAGTTTCCACTTTTTATACAATTCCTTTTTTATTTTTAGATCATGGTAAGATCTCCTGGTTAAACCCAGCTGGTCTCTTCTCATACTTTGTATCTTTCCTATGCAGTGGAATAGTTTGCTTTTGGGCCCTTACTAATGTCCCATTGAAAAACTGCCAACTTTCTTCAGTTGTTTTTCCTCTTAGCCATGGGACCTTACCTACATGCTATGAGTTTACTGAAATCTGTCTTCCTGAGATCCATTGTCTGTTTTGCTGTTCTCCCTTCTACCATTCCTTAGAGTCATGACCTCTATGATTTCATGCTCACTTTCACCCAAGCTGCCTTACACTATCACATTTTCAACGAGTGTGTCCCTATTTGTTAAAATCAAATCTAGAACAGCTTCCCGCCTAGTAACTTTCTCTATTTTCTGAAATAATAAATTGTCTCCAATGCAGTCCAAGAACTTATTGGATAATCTGTGTCCTGCTGTGTTAGCTTCCCAACATATGCCTGGATAGTACCCCATTGCCACCAAATCCTGTGCTTTGGATGATTTTGTTAGTTGTTAGAACCTCATCTAACTCTTCTGCCTGGGTGGATGGTCTGTAGAAGATTCCTAGCATGATATCCCCTTTGCTTTTTTATCCCTTTTTAACCAAACTCAGAGACTTTCAACAAGTCTGCTCACAGCCCTGATGTGGCATGGGTTCACATTAAGACTTAAGACATTTCTTAAGTCTTTTTCCTTTTTGCTAAGGACCTGACATATAATTATTATTTATTCATTTTTTTACTTAGAAAAAGTCCCTTGAGATATAATCATCTAATTTCCTGAGAGCAGCATGACTCTTGGCAATAGCACAACAAATAGCACCTCTAATTTATTAAGTTAGCATTTACCAGAAACTGTTAATTTCTCTCAGCATTCCAAAAACATGCAAATAAATGAATGTCTGCATGGACCCAATACTTGCTTACCTGCACAATTACTGTGTTGTGCATGTCAATTTATATTTTTTTTGCCCTAGAAATAATTATGGATCCATCCATTTCATTTTCTGTTAGGAAATCATACAATTATTGACTGTATTCAGTTGGATATAGACACCACATGAGAGAGTTATTTGATACAAGTCCTCTAATTCAGGTTAAATTTCTCACCCTCGCTGCTTATCAATTCTTGTTGTGCATAAATATCCTATATTAATTTACTGGTTTAACTATATTCTGCTTGTTAAATATCAATTAATTTATATTTGGGTGTCATGCAAGGAACATACAGCCTTGTATTCTGCTAACTATACATCTATTATTTATATGAATGTGCAAGCCTATTGAATAAGTGTACCCAAAGATTTATGTGGGCGAGGAAATAAAAATTGGACATGGAAGGTTGGGTGCTGACATGAATATTCATGAGAGTGCCAAGACCCTCCAAGGCTGCATCTAAGTTACATCCCTCTGTCGGCAGAGGTATGTAAATGAAGCACTTCAAAAGTGCAAATGAAGCAGGGATTTAAATATCCCACGCTTCATTTGCATAATTGCATCATGGCGCTGTTTCAAACAAGCGCCATTTTGAAACTGAAACCGCAGTGTAGACGCGTTCTTTTTGACAACAGAGCACTTTTTCAAAAGATCTTGTACTCCTCAAAGAATGCCAAAAGGGGTATAGTTTAGACGTAGCCCAAGAGGGCAAGCCACCCACTGGAAATAGTTCATTAGGTCTTTCAGATAATTAATTCCTCTTTTGTTTAATATTACAAAAACTAACTGGTAGATACTTAGCTATTCAACATTGACACTTCTCTCCTCCATCTCTGCCTTGAGGAACCTAGACCATTAAACTCATTTGGCATGCCAGAGATGAGATTGGTCCGTTGTTTCCCATCACTAGGACCCTCCATGAAGGATGTAACCGTGCTGGTATAAGTAGCTTTAATAAGGAATGATACCACAGGTGCCTAGAGAACTGTGTTTCTGTGATTTGGAGCTTTGACTTTTTTCTTTTTGGCTTCAGTATGAGTGTTCTCGGACACTACGAGAGTCCTTAGAAAGTATTCAGTGCTTTACATTCTCTCATTCTGTGGCTTTATTTCAGGTTCTTGATCTGAATTTATCTTCTGGTTAGATCACTGGTGAGCCTATGATATACCAGTCATTTATCAATCATGTTGACATTGTCTCTTATGTTATACTCTGACCCTTCTGCTTTGCCAGGCTTGATGCCTCTTTCTCCAACAAACATTTGTTCTTTCTTCCATATGGGGGCTACCTGCCTCCATAAACCCAGTGTCCTCGCTTCTTCCTTCAAGACTCATTTCTGCTAAAAGCATAGCTCCCTTAGGAAATCTGAGGATAAGTGGGCCAGATTTTTTTTTAAAGTATTTAGACCTTAAGATGAAGACAGGTGCCTTTTGGGATTTTCAAGAGTGTTTGGCTTTCCTATTGTACTTGGAATCAAGAAATTTGAAAAGTAGATATGAAGTGAAGCTGTTACCACCTTGTAAATGGGACAATTAGAGCACGTATAGAAGGAGTCATTTGAGTTACCGTATTTAGTGAATTTCAAGAGGTTTTCCTGTGCATTTTAAAACAAAATAAAATGACTGGGAACAGATTGCCTCAGATTTGTATTAACTTTGCCTCTCAGACATGAAGCTGAATTAGAATATGTGTGCTTACTGCAGTTCTGTAGTTTATTTTTAAATGTGTGAATTAGGACACTCTTGAAAGAGACATATTAGTTGTTCTGTAAGCCAGGTAGAGGACAGATACCAATCAAACTTGTAATACAATTTCTTCACAGTTTGATCCTGCTCTAATGAAATCAATACCAACAATCCCATTCATTTTGTGGGAAACTGCAGTGGGTCCTTAATTTGCACAATGTTTTCATATAAATCCAAATTCCTTATCTACACAGAGATTTGAGTTCTTTGTTGCAAATGTTCACAACAAATTTAGTCCATTTTTTGTGTGAAAAAATCATTCATTAACCAGTCTTGATTTCTGAAAATGTATTAATTATCCATACAGTATTTGCTTATTCTTTTTTTAGGAAATACAGTTTGTTTTGTTTCACTGATGGTTCCAAGTCTTCACTCTTTGTGATTCATTGGTCCCCTGAATCACACAATATTGTTTCTCTTTGAATGAAAACTTCTATAAAACAAGAAAATAAAACAGCAATCCATGTCTAATATGCTTTATCTATGTTAAAATTCATCAAACATATAATATTTGCAAAAATGTCTACAAATATCCAACAAATGACAACCGATAAAAAAAGCAAATAACTAACAAATAATTGGAGGGAAAAAAGCAACAAAAGAACCAGACTCTCTCTCCTTATTCACAAATCACTTTTCTATTATTCAGCCTGTACTATGAAACTAAGAGAAACTGATTCATTACTCTAACTTTGTAATAGCAGGAGATAGAAATTATAAAGTGTGTACTGTGACCTTGAACAAGTCATTTAACCTATCTGGCTCAGTTTCCAATCTGTCAAATGTGGAGGTAGGGTTATCCCCAGGTATGTTATGAGGATAAAAGATTATAAAGCACTTTGATTTCAACTTTGAAATGCCATAAGAGCTAGTCAGTGAAGAAAAGGTGTACATTTATGTGAGATATCTAAATTCAAGCGTATCCCATTTGTCTTGAGTTGGCCAAACATTCCTGATTGAGACCTGATACACAGGGTTGCAGAACCAATGACTAGACCAGGGAGGCAGGTCCAACTCTGTAGAACAGGAGCCATAGCAGTGAGTTGGTCTTGTTCTCCAGCTAACATCTCACCCTCTGGAGCCTCTCCCAGCCCACAGCAGAGGGTTAGAGTTACTAGGCTAAGGCAAAAAGGTAATGCTCTGGGCAGTGGGTGACCATTCAATGGTGTGAAAAGTAATTGACGGAGATGGATGCAGCTTTCTGCTCCCAGATTTGGACCCTGGGTGAGTCACAAAAGAGAAAATGCAGTTGATGGACACTGTAGTAGAAATTGGTAAACACTGTCTAACTGTGGCATTTTAGTTTTTATAGACAGAAGAAAATATCTGAGGCCCATCCTTCCTATCCATCATGTTTCTATAGATTACATACTTTCCCAAATCAAAGCCTTTCATTGCACCTCCCAACTCCTGTTATTTCTTCTTTTGTTTTCATTTTAGCACTTCAACTGTTTTATAATTCTTTTCCATTTTGTAATATGCTTCTAAGCATGATGGTAGTCTCTTTATTGCTAAATGGCCACTGTAGCAAATAGTTCAAACTTCCTCTCAAAATATAAAACAAAGTTGATAAACTCAGCAGGTAGCTGAGTTTTACAGTTAAGGCAGCAACTCTGCCAACTTTTCTATACAACGCTGTACCTAATTTGATTTGTTTGGAGAGTTTCAAGTGTTTGTTTTCCCTTCCCTCTGTGATATCAAAATAAAGTGTTTATATGGAAAGCTGAATGAGTGAATGATCTTATTCTATGTTTTTCTCAGCCATTGAACTGTGATCATGTTCAGAATGCCAACCTTTAACCTTCCCATTAACATTAAATGCTTATATAATCAGCATGTTGTATTTTATCACACTATTAGTGTTTCTGTAACTGGCTGTTGGTCTCTTCAATTTCATCATCTGCTGGTGCTCTAGTTAATGCCTGTGCTTAAAGGATTGTCAAACGGATTGCTCTTCTCTGGTGGCAGATTAAAATACATTTGTTTTTTCCCCTCCTATCCTCTTCTTCCTCCCTCTATGCTCACCCTCCCCTGTTGATTTAGCTTCAGAAATAGCATTGACTAGTCCATTGAGTTTTAGAAAGTGAATACCAATGTTTACCTAATATTGTATAATCTTCTTGGGAAGTTGCATTTGGAGATCCAAAGTAACAAAAGGCAGAAATTCCTAATATCATAAACTATCATTTTCCTTCATGACATTATGCGGATGGTCAAACTCTATCATTCTAGCAACTGAAATAAGGAGTCTTGATAATTAAGGAGCTCCATTCTAACCCTCCTGACTTGACTTAACACTGGATTGTACACTTTCACAGGTGAAATATTGACGTCTTACTTGCACTTATTCAGTTTTATGAGCAAACTTTCAAATTGTGGTCTTTGCATTCAAATTTGAATGTTTTCAGCGTCCATGTACTGTTACTTTGCTAAACTTTATATTTTTGCACACATGGAAAATTGATTTTGTCCAGGCAAATCAAGTATATAATTTTTAATATAGATATAATTTTTGCTCAAGTATATTCTATGGTGTGAGCACAAGCATTGATATGCAAAGGCTAGTTTTTGCATAGCATTTGTACAAGTAAAAAGAGGGATGTAAGCTGTGTAAATCTACTGTAACTCTACTGTAGTTTATTTTGGTTTAGGAAAACTGATCTAGCCAAGAGTCTGGCCCTCTTGAAAATTTAGCCTGATGTACTGATGTGCCCTTTGTGCTGAATAAATATTGAACACATCCCAATATGGCAAGTATACTCACCTGCAGAAACTTGATCTTTTTTTTTCTTGTTACGTAAAACTATTTTTGAGCTTCAAGACCATTTATAATAAATTCAGAAAACTGGGAGGTAAGGTTGACTCAGACTTGTTTCTATCACCATTAATTTTATTTAAGGGATGTTTGAGTCAGCTCTGCATTGTGTAATTTTAAATGTATGCCAATCCATTTTCTTCAGTGACTTTGTTCCTGATTAATACAAAAACACAGCAGTGTTAGGAGATTATTATTATTGAAACCTCAACTTCAGATTATAGGATTTCCAAATGATCTTAATCCAAATAAATGAAAGTGTTTTCTATCTTCTGGCCAGACTACACTTGGCCCTTATGCGGACATATATTGGGGAGTAGGATCCTTGCATTACTCTGAATGTAGGGTTTAATGCTTTTCACTTTCCTCTGGAGCTGCACAGTCTCAAATGCAGTAGGGAGGGAGGTGGACTATGGTTAGAGGATAATAGATTCTTGCTGTGGGTAGTATCCCTCACTCACATGTGTGTGGAGCAGTAGGTAATCTCTTTCAGTAAACTGGGGAGTTATCTTGCCCCCAGTGTAAAGCTGTGCCTTAAAAGCTAAAATCACAGCTGAGTCTTTAATCATCATGACCAAAATGCTCTCCAAATAATATAATTTTCAGATTGTGGCTGACTGATATCATTCTGACTTATTTGCTACAAAGAGCTGTTAGGCGCTCATCAAGAATGCGGTTGTTGCCTCCAAATCAAACTCTCAGTAAAAAAGTGTGACACAAAAAAGCAGCTATAAATCTTCAGCACAAGATCTGCCATCAATATTTTGTTCACTTGACGAGTTACATGACTAGAAAGGCAAGGTGCTGTAAATAAGTTTATGGGTAATCTTAAACTTTGCATCATCATTAGAGCTGACATTATTTGTCAGGTTTTGGAGGAAATGATTTGTTCTGTCTCACTGTAGGACATGATGCGGATATATTTATGAGCGATCTGTGAAATCCACTAAACTCTCCTGCTGGCAAATTCAGAAAGCTTGTTTGGTTCATGTCAAACAGATTTATCAGGCCCCTTATTATTTTTAAAAAAGGGAAAGGAAGCCAGAAGATTTGTTTGGAAATGTATCACTAGAAGATGCAAGCAGACATGAAGTGAAGAGAGAGACACATTCTAAACTGTCTGGATAAGTCCCTTTTTAATGCACCAATGCCCTGTTCTGTTTGTTTCTCATAGTTTTTAATAAGCACATTTTCTAAATATGATTTTTTTAACCTTGTTTAAAAGGACTGAAACAAAAGGCTGTTTTCAGCTCCTCTGTGAAAGACTACAAATCAGACCTTCCTTGTCCAGCACCCTCGAGACCCAGGTGGTCCCAAACAATGCACTTTGCTGGACGAGGAGAGGGCAAAGCTCCCTACCTGTCTCTAAGCTCTGCTCCCAGCTGGGGCTGTGTTCCCTGCCACCTGCTGCTGCCTCCAGTCCCACACTAGGCCAGGCCTGGCCGGAGCTGCTTTCCTCACTGTGTCAGCCCCAGCTAAGGACAAGCACCACTGCCTCCAGCTCCGGCAGTGACTGTGCCCCCCATGGTACCAGTCTGGGCTTCATGCCCAGCTGACTCCAGCCCCAACTGAGTCTGTGCTGCCCACAGTACCACCCCCAGTCAGGACTGCGCTCCTTGCTAACAGCCCGGGCTAGGGCTGTGCTCACCCCTGTGCTGGCCCTGCTGGGACTGAGCTCCCCAGCACCAGCCCAGGCTGGGCTATGATTCTGAACCTGGCCAGCCAGGGCTCTCTGGTCCAGCAATATCCATGCCCCGGCTGTTGCTGGAGAAGAGTCCTAGATTGTAGAGATTCAACCTGTAGTTTCGTGACATTGGTCATACCGTCATGATTGCTTGCCTATGATTCCCCAAGGCTCTATGAGGAATGACGAGGAAGTGGTGCAAGTAAGATATAGAGTTTTGATAGCTAGATTCCACTGCGGGGTGAAATTTATCATAAGTTCTCCTGACTATTAGCCCTGTCTTCTGACGATGAACAAGGTATTGAAGATCAATCCAAATCTTTACAGTGAGGGAATGATTACAAGGAAATTCCCACTGTACCTATGCTACTCAAGTAAAATTGTTGATATCCAACCAATAGCTGATTCAAAATATTACACTTACACATGAATTTGTGCCTTATCCAAGTTGCTAATCATGGAGCAAGTTCTTTAGCAGTTTTCTAAGTCTGAGGATGGAAAACTCTGGTCCATTGATATTTTGGTGGTCTGCATAATAGTTTTATGTGGAAAGCAATTTAATTCACAACAATGAAGGATCTGTAGGACTTAAATGAGTGATGCTGATTGTAACTCAGTCCATCATTCTTTTGAAAACTTGTGCTGGTGTTTGATAATCTTTTCCTAAGGCAGACCACTCTACATCCTTCATGACTGTTTCTTGTCTATCATTATCTGGAATTTCTTTTGTACAAGTTGAAATATAGCACAGTTTGGGGATAAGAACAACATGGGAACACACACATTGGGTAAAACTACAGTGCAAAGTGATTTACTCTATAGAAGATCATTTAAAACATTTCTCAAATATTAGCCCAGGCTCACCAAATATCTCTATGTAATTCATTTCCAATATAAAGCTTTAACAACTTCCCTACACACTCTCATGATCATACCATGCTTTTTCATGTCCATTTTGGCTCTACTCTACTGCCCTTCAGATATACTGCTTTAAAATAGAATTGTTTTTGAGTGATAAACTCTACAATGGCTCAAAAGCTCACTGTTTGGTCAGAGGTTAGCCTTTATCAAAGGATTTATTTTCAATAATGCAGAGCCATATCACATAAAACTTGTGTCAATGGACTAAATCTAAACTAAGTCAGATCCAGTCCAGCTGAGTTTTTTCATGATGTTCCTGGCTATCTGCCATTCCAAAGCTACCTGTCACTCCACAGTCCTCCACAGCATACTCAAGCAATTCTGGCAAGGGGCCCACCCTTCAATTCCATGTGTTGACTCCCCAGTCCCCATCCCAGTCCAGGCCTATGATCCATGGATTCAGAGTCTTTCCTTAATCCATCCAAACACATATAGCCAAATATTCAAATTATATATTATCCATTCATCTGGATCAGAAAATGAATCCAATCAAAGGGTTTGGTCCAAAGAGCAGAAAATGTTACCCATGTAAGTGAGAGTCATGGTCACAATGAATGTTGTCCTGTGACTGTACCATATATGGAGCCAGCATTAGAAAGGAGTAAATGTAATATTTTAATTTTTCAAATCCATGGCCAATCTGGAAATATTAATAAAAAAACCCAATGCAAAACTTAAACTTTTTCAGTTTGTCTTGACAAAATGAAAAACCAAAAAGTCATCATGGGTTGAATTTCATGTTTCAGTCAACTCAAAACAAAGTTGTGATTCATTTCTGGTTGACTAAAATGTGTGTCTCAGTCCCCAAAGATTTTCCATGCCTTATTTTGGGGAGTTTACATCCTTTATTAAAAAATAAAATCTAGCTAAGCTTCAAAGAAAGTATAGTTTTCAAAATGAAAAGTTGAAATGTTTTATTTTGGAATATTGAAATGAACTGATTTGTCTAATTTTTTTCTTTTCTTAAACATTTAATTGAACCCTACCTGAATAGTTTTGATTTGAACCATAACTGCATTTGCCTACACATAATCTATTCATCTGAAAAAAATGTCACCCCGTCCTAGTCAGCATGCCTTACTGCAAGGGTATGGTACATGCTGTGCTCCCTGCTACCATTATATAGTCATATTCCCTGTTCTGCATTATACATTTTTTTCTTTACAACTCAGGAACAGAACCTACATCTTTTATTGTACCCAAGAGTCTTTCATCTTTGTTCATATCTTTAAACTCAAAATGGAAAACAACTATAGGATATGAATGAGTTTTACAGGCAATAAATGTGCTTTCCGCTCTGTCAAGGAATGTTTTAAACATTTTAAAATTAACAATGCCTTCTCAGACACAGATCTCCCTCTGGAACAAAAACAAAAACAAATCTTCTCCCACTCCCTCTTTCCAGACTTCTTGTTCTCCTTTTTCCTCACTATTTGTTTCTTTACCCTTCAAAACACAATCACTGTTTTATCGTTGAAATAAATCTCTGATACTTGGAGTAGCTAAACCAAGACAGAAAACAGTGGACATATGCAAGTAAATCAAAGTTGCTTACTTGCCCGAGGTGGGGAGGGAGGGAGGGAGGAAGGGAGGAGCACAGAAAAAAAAGAAAACTGCAATTTTCTTTTTTCTTCTTCCTCCCCTTCCCCCCACTCTTTTTTTTTCCTCCCCCTCTCCCCCCCTCAGTATTTATTCTTGGATCTGGAATTCTAATACTCTGGTCATCTGAAGAAGTGGGTTGAGCCCACGAAAGTTCACGATATCATCTACATGTTTTGTTAGTCTTTAAGGTGATACTAGTCTATTTATTATTTGTGCTTCTGTGAGCCATGTCTGTTACCTTGAGAGTGAAGTATTACAATGCAACCTGTGTTGGGCTGCAACAAAAATAAGCTCAGAAACTGAAGCTGATGTAGGAAATGGCATTGCATTCCCATGGACAGATACAGACCCACACTTTCATACTCAAACACGTAGAAGTACTCTACCAATCATTCTTTCCCCCACCCCACACAAAATGCCCATACTTTAAGTAATGAAGAGAACAAAAGGTTTCATATTAAATTAAAATAGAAAGTGGAGAAGCAAGAAGTAACACTTGTTTCACATATAAATTGTTAAAATATAACTGCAAAGGTGTACTCGTTCCAACTATTTGTTCATGAACATTTTCACTTTACAGCATCATCACTTTCAAATTTAAGTACTAAAAAAAAGCATTAATTCATGGAAATGAACTGCACATTTAACATGGGAGATTGTATTTCAAAATATTAGACTTGAAGTCTGATTAAAATTTGAGTCTCATGACCTCTATTAGCAAAGCACTCACATACAAGCTTAAAATTAGGCATAATCTGAAGTGCTCACTGTTTAAACAACTATTTGTTTTTTGAAGAGAGGTTTGTTCTCCAAGACTTCCTTCCCTGGCATAATTGGAAAGGGCATAAGAGGGTTCAGGAGTGAGATGTTAATCAATTCAAAATAGAATACAATGAATGTGACATAAGCAGAACTTTGAGACTGCTACATTTTGGTGCAAGTTGTCACTTTTCAAATGCCTCAAGCGATCTACAGAAACCTTAGTATCTCTTGAGGAAATAAGATCACAGAAGAATAATGAAAGAAAATGAAGTTGCTACAAGAATGGTAAAGCAGAGGCACGTTGCATGTGTGTTTTTAAAAAGGGACACTGTTCCAGACCTCTCATTTTGCAATGTAGACTCTTGAGTTTTTAGTTATGGCATTGTCCCATGGTTATTTTTAGCCATTTATTTTTCTGCACAAGGGCATTATATGGCTCTCAGTCTGCAAAGAATTATGATTCAAAATCTAACTGACTACACAACACTCTAGCCCATACTATGGGCACTTTGTAATCCCCAATTTCTGCAAGCTGTAGCAATATCAAAATTTGCAACAGGTTGAACCTCTAAAAACCAGGACTCTCTGGTTTGGCAACATCTTTGATCTGCCAGGACTATGGATGCTCCTGTGCCAGAGAGCCCCAGTGGCTGGGAGAAGGGCACAGGAGGGCTTATGGCTGGAATCCATGCCATGGTGACATTGCCAAGACTGGGAATCCATCTGTCCAGGGATGACAGCACCAGCGGGACCAGTAACATCCCAGCCATGGTTGGCAGCCCTGTTAGGGAAGTGGCACCTAGGCCAGGTAGGGATAACAGATCCAATAAGGAGAATGCCCCCCCCCCCTCCAGACTGGAAGCAGCCCCAGTGAGGCCAGCGGCAACCTGGGTTGGGCCAGGAGTCCTGCTGGGGTCAACAGCCTTGCCAGCATGGCAGCACCAGGATTGGGAGTCCTAACAGGGACAGAAGCCTGGCTGAGGATGGCAGATGCAATGGGGCCAATGGCTAAGCAGCTGGGAGTCCAGCTGGGAGTGGCAGTCCAACTGGGGTGGTGGTGCCAGCACTGGGAGTCCAGCTGGGGACAGTAGCCTGGCCGGGGCGGGGTATGATGTCCAAACAGCACCAGGAGCCCTGAATAGGACAGGTGGCAGAGCCTGGGTTGGGAGCAGGGAAGCTAGAACAGAACTCTCTTGATCTGGCAAATTCCCTCACTCAGGACCAGTCATGACCTCAGAGTGCCAGACCAAGGAGGTCCAACCTGTAATATTGGGTGTTTGAAATGATTAAAATATTGGTGCTTCCTTTCCCCTTTCAATAACATGTCAGCATACATATTTATTTTGGGCTTTTTACCATGCTTTTAGCTTTTGAAGTTTCTTATTTATTCTGCATGAATGCACATGAACTCAATATACTTTGCAAACACTCATCTTGGCTAATTTAAACATTCAGAAAAATATATTTTTTGTATGCAAGGATATTTTAAAATGCTATTGGAGTATTATGAATAGACAGGACAATTTGTGTCGGGGGCAACCTTTTGGAGATTAAAAAAAATTGTTTAGCTACTTCAGTGACATTGCTCACAAACCAGTTCTAGCTCTGCTGATATACAATTAACTATCTCAGGAGAAAGGTATAAGTTCAATTTCAAAGGAATGCTAAATAGGTGTTCCTTTTTTTCCTTGGAGACTTTGGAAACTGTGTCCTCTAAACATTTATGTGTAACTATTATAATGTAACCCCCTCCACCCAGACATACCAGAATATTATAAAATAGTTAAAACAAAACAAAATGGCTACAGAATGGATATTTTGTGACCAGATCTCATTGATCACCTTTAGATATCTAGATCCAGCCAGAATCCTAGAGTCCTGGGCCCCAGCCTTATCCCAAACATCTGCACTGCAATTAAACTACCTCTTTATCCAAGCTTCCTGCCCTCCAGACCTGAGTCAGCTGGCAGAGACAAGCTGCTGGTGTCTTATTGCAGTGCATTCATATACAGCTTTGCCTATTGGAACAGTTTTAGGCAGAGTTCACCTAGAGGTTTGAAATGAACTAAATTGGAAATTGATCTTGAGTTGGCAGCAACTGAGCATGATTAGTTTCTACTCAGACTAACAATTTGGGATTTTGTAAGTGTGTTGACTTGGTCATCAGGACAGAGAGATTTTGGACAGATCCAGGACCTTTTCCCTTGGGGGATAGGCAAAAAGGGCAGTTGCCCTGGAGCCTGCTGATTCAAAAGGGCCCAGCATGCTCTGCTGCTGCTACTGCGGAAGCACCCAAAGCTCAGACCATTTAACTTGCTGCCATGACACAGCTTCATGGTTTGTATTGCTCTGAGGACTGGCAGGGGAAGGAGGGGGAGGTGTGGTATACTCTGGGTGGTTCTGAATGTACCCACTCCTTCCACCAGAGGCTCTGCCCCTTCTGAGTCAGTCTCCCCCTTCATCTTGCCCAGAGGCACGGCATGGCTGTCAGCTCCCTTGCAGGGTGACCATCTGTGCCGATTTTACTGGGACAGTCCCTTATTTAAGACCTCTTCCCGGCATCTCAACTTTTTTTTTTTTTAAATGGGCACATTGTCCTGTATTTTCCCTGCAGGGGATGGGGAGCAGCTGCCAACACTCAGGGTTTTAGTCACGGAAGCCCCAAGCACCGGCGGTTCCCCTCCCCACTCTGCATGCTGCACGGGTGAACATCATCCCTGAAGTGGGGCAGGGTGTGGAGGGAGCCACTGGCACTTGAAGCTTCAGCCACTGGAGCCCTGATTGCCATCGGCTCCTTCCTCTGCCCCCTGGGCTGAATCCCTGAGAGCTGGCCATTTCCTATCCTGCCCTCTTTTCTCCCTCTCGGGTCTACTGTCCACCCCGCGTGCTCTACCCTGGGCTGTAGCCTGTCCCCAACCTTAGGGCCTGATGGGCTGCACAACTAGAACTTGTCAAATAGACAGGCTCGCTGGCCCTTTAAAGCAGGGCTTGCCAGCCCACTGGCTGGAGTCAATACCCAAAGTCAGTAGCTGGCCCCTTAAGGGTGAACTGGCCCACTGGCCAGAGTCAATACACAAAGTCACAGGAAGGGGATATACCCCAAGAAGGGGGATACGGACCCGTGCAACTCCACCAGGTACTGGCTCAGGACTCTGTGAGTGGCAGAAGGCCTCACCACTCGCTCAGCAGGGAATCCATCCGAAACGCACCGAGGATTCTGGGGGAAGATATGCGGCTCCTGTCCCCTCCCTGGGCCATTTCCTACCTGGTCCAGTGGGATGGAGTCCCAGGTACTCACCGGGTCCACTACTTCCCTGGGGACTGCTTCTCCCTCGTCAATGGCTGGGGAGACATCCCAATGGATACTCTGGTCTCTGCCATCTTCCCTCCAATCAGCTGGCTGGTGCGGGTCCGGAGCTCCCTTCTGAGGTCCTTCGTCTCCAGCAGTCAGCCCAGACTGAGCCTTTCTCCAAACTTTTATACCTGGGATGCAGTCTGAGCATGTGCAGCAGAGTCATGGGGGCAGGGCTTCTTCAGCCAGGTGGACCTGATTAGGCTCAGCCTTCACTAAAGAAGCTGGTGAATTGCATTGGGGAAGAACGCTTTTTTTCAGGAAGAGCAGCTCTTGCGTAAGGGGGGGGTTTTGTGCAAAAAGGAGCTGTGTAGATGGCTCCTTTTTTGCACAAAAGCCTCTTGTGCAAAAACGAGGCCTCATTAATCATGCAAATGAGGCACAGCAATATCCCATGCTTTGCCTTATTTGCATTATTTTTGTGCAATAGAGGACAGTGTAGATGTATAATTAGGGTATGTCTAAACACAGCGTTATTCCAGAATAACTGACGTTATTTCAAAATAACACAGTGCATGTCTACACGATGGGCGTATCCAGACTACACAGGGTTTTTTTGAAAAAACTGGCCTTTTTTTTGAAAAAACTGTACCCACATCTAGACTGCTGTCACATTATTTCAAAATTAAATGGAAAGAATGTGGTGGTTTTTTTGACAGCGGTAAACCTGCTTTTACGAGGAAGAATGCCTGTTTTTGAAAGAGCTCTTTTGAAAAAAGGCACGTGTGGATGTGGGGGAGCCAGTTCTATAAAAAAAAAAGGCCTCCAGGAAAAACCCTGGTGGACAATCTTTCCCCAGTAAGCAGAACTCTGTAGTTCCTGTCTCCAGCCAGGACTTAAAGGCACAGGAACCCAGTTAAGCCAGTGTGCCAGGAAGCCGGCTGCAGAATAGCACAAGTGGCCACACATCTCACCCTGTCAGAACTGGTACCAAAAATGGCACAGCCACAAGGCTCAGGAGGCACCCCTTCTCCTTCCCAGGTACCACCCAGGGGGAATAAACGCTGTGCACCTGCATGGTCAGGGGCTGAGATCCAGTCCCTGTTGGAGCTGTGGGCAGAAGAAGAGTCACTTTAAACCCTGCACTCATGTCAGCAGAAAGCTGACGTCCATGGCAGGATGGCCACTGCCCTGTCCCAAAAGACAGGCCACCAACCTCGCACCCTTGATCAAGTGAGGGCCAAGGAGAAGGAGCTAAGTCAAGGGTATGCTCGGGCCTATGACACCAGCTCTCACTCCAGGGCAGCACCTGAATCCTGCCCATACTATAGGGAGCTCCACCAGATAATGGGTTGTGGGGACGCACAGTCTCCGAGGCACCTGGTGGAGATACCTACAGTCACCCAGCCAGAGCAGCAGGATGACGAGGATAACCAGCTGGTCTAGGAGAAGGAGGAGGAGGACACCATCACCCTCACCCTCGATCCAGTTCCCCAGTCCCAGGACTCCTCCAAGGCATCATCTGACACCGGGGAGGGAACATCAGGTGAGTGCTGTCAGGTTGGCGCATGGTCAGGGTGGGGGAGGCTGGTTCACAGGGGATGGGGCATGATAATCACATGTAATGCTCCACCTGCACTGTGTGCAACTGGCCAGTCAAGCATGTGCAGCGGCAGTGTGCGACATGGTCACAGGTGCCAGTCCCAGAGCACGCATGCACCAGGTGCAGCTGTGTGGTTGGGCAGGGGGCAGAGATGGGTAGGCTGCTCCACACCTGTGAACCCACTCTGGATGGACACTTCCCTGGACTGCTTATCCATGGGGAAGAGGGGGAGGCATTCAGGATGGCCCCCATGGCACATCAGCGACACTGTAAGGCCAGGGCTGCTGGACAGGCTGCACAGGGTGTCATAACCATGAGGGTAGGCCAGTAGCCTGGAGACTAAGGGGTTAACAATGTCCATATATCTAGCCAGGTAGCAGTCAGTCAATAGAAATGCAGGTAGGGATTTCAAACTGAGACAAGGAAGTTTTGTGTTTTCCCTCCTTTGTCAGAAGACAGGTTTCTCTCCAAGAAAAAACTCTTCACCATCCAAATCCATAAGGTTTTATTGTTTTATGGCTTGGGAATTTGGATCTCAAGTCTGTGCTGTTAGAAATGGGATTTCCTCTCTTTTGTAACTAAGTCCTTGGCCCATGGGAGTCCCCCATGAGTATATTAATTGGTAACTTTTTCCATTACGTCATTATGCTTGCAACAGGAATATTGTTTGATAATAAATGGGTTTTTTTGTTAAAAATAAACTGGCATTGTTTCATTTCAGTGTCCTGGGAAATCTGTCTGTGGGATCTGCATGCCTCTGACTAGGGGATAGCAACCACAGACTGCAATTTGTATTTTCTCTGTCTTTTTCAAGCACCTTAGAGAAAAGTGCTTAGGGTGCCCCTGGGATTGGATTCAAGTCACTCTTGTTTGAGGTTTCAAAAGCACTTGATAGTGAAAGCAGAATCCACAAGTCCAGGTGTTAGGATTTTGGGGGGAAGTTTTGTACACAAGCCTGTGAAGATCAGGTTTTGGGCTGCTTTTGTGGACCCCTGCTTCTTCATTCATCGTGCCAGAGTGGGGAATCAGCTTTGGCATGGGATCTGGGTCTCATGACATGAGCGTCCCCTCTAATAAGGCTGTGTGTTCAGGGATGACTGATCACCTCCCCTCTTGTCTTCCACAGCCGCAATGGCCATGAATGATGGGCGAGCCACACCAGCCCAGCTGGCCAGCCGAAGCTGAAGGAGCCACAGGCACTGGCGGAACCACAAAGATATGATGTGCCAGCATATAACAGTTCTATGGGATATGCATCGTACCTTCATACAGAAGTTCCGGGAGGAGGCCAATTGGCACGAGCGCATGCTTGCAGAACTGGTGCGGCAGGGAGACAACACCTGTGCCACAATTTGGGAGGTCATGGCCTACCCAGGTCCTGACCCCATGGCCTCTTTTGCCGCTCTCCCTGCTCCTTCCCCCCGTGTCTCTCCCTGTTCCCCCTTCCTCCGCTGTCCTCCCTGCCATTCCTGATTCAGCTGCAGCACCCCCCTCCTGCACAGCCCCCTGTTCTCCCAGGCCCCACCCAACCTCGATCATGTAGAGGACCCCGGACCTGAGGTGGCAGGTGCAGGCACTCCCACTCCTGTGCTCCCTTCCTAGTTCCCTGCCTCCCTACAGCTTCTGACCTTCCCTCTCCTCACGCTTCCCTCCTCCAGGTTTTGCTCTCCCCCTGCACCCCAGTATTTTAAAATGTATTGTAAAAAGTTAAAACACGTTTATAAGAAAGTTTAAAAAATATTTAAAATTGTTAACAGTTTATTTTAAAGTTCCAACAAAGTTTTCCTTCAACTCAAAAACAGCATCTGTCTTGATTTTTCTGGGGAATGGAGAAAGGGCTAGTGTTCTGTTCGGAAAAGTGTTGGGATGTGGGCAAGACACAAGCCCCCATTGGGATGCCCTGAGGAGAGTTAGTGGGCTCCTTCAGAGAACATCTCCCTCAAGGCTTCACGGATGCTCACCCACAACTGATGTGCTTGGCAGATGGCAGCTGTCTGGGCTGCTCAAAAAGCCTCCCATCACCACCAGCCTCTGGCTCCCACCCTGGGAGGAAGACCTCCCCTTTGCTCTCCACCAGGTTGTGGAGCATGCAACACACAGCCACCACCTCGGGGATGTTGCACTCCCCCATGTCGAGGTGGGTCCGTAGGCACCCGAACCTCCCCTTCAGATGCCCGAAGGTGCATTCCACCTGCATCTGAGCCCGGATTAGATGTGTGTTAAATTGTTCTTTCCTTGGGTCAAGGTGGCCAGTATACGGTCCCACTGAGCAGTAGCTGTCAGGGTTGGCAAGCTTCCACAGGGCAATAGCAACCCTCTTTTCCAGGGGGATGGCAGGCCGCAAGTAGGTATTCTGTCATTGGAGGGCAGAGGTGAGCCAGATACACAGCTCGAGGAAGGTGGCCTTATGAGCCACTGCTGGTCATCCCACAGCTCCAACACAAGGCGATCCCATAAGTCAGAGCTAGTGTCCAGCCTCCAAAAACGCCTCTCCAACATGAGGTTTGGGGGGGCAAGGCCAGTACTCCTGAATCTGAGGTGAGGGTTTCAAGGCCAAGGTCTGACTGGTGCTGGGCCAGGACTGTCCAGGCGGTCCGCTGAAACTGCTGCAGAAGTGCAGGACCATCAGATGCCTAGAGGCAGCTGCTGTTCCATGCCCCCCCCCCCCCAAAAAAAAACCCCAAACAAAACCAAACCTGTGGCATCCAATAAAGAAAGCTGGGCACAGCAAGCACTGCTAGACCTTTGCTGCCCGCAAAGAAGCTTGCAAGCCAGCCTGCTCAGAAGCACAGGAACGGCTGTCCAGGGGGGTACCTTTCAGCATGTGTCTCTGCAGCAAAGGGCATGCCACAGCACCAGGAAGTAAATGCTGCCCCCCACATCCTGACAGAAGTGGTTCCAGGCACTCTTTCTGTCGACAGAGCGTTCAGGCAGTCAGGATGTTCTCTCTTGAAAAAACGGATCGCTTTTTCGATCCATGTTTGCAGTATGCATGCTCTCTTTTGAAAGAAGTTTTTTCAAAAAAGCATGTAGTCTACATGTATCCATTATTAGTCCTTATATCGAAATAATGTCAATCTGGAGGACTTCCTACTCTGACTCATGGTAACCCTCATTTCACGAGGAGTAAGGGAAGTCGAAGGAAGAAGTTGCGAAGCTTATTTTGACTTTAGCCCTACTTTGTAGACTTACCCCAAGTCTGCATAATATGAACAGAAAGGCAAGTTTTGAGGTAAAAAAAGCAAGAAGAAAAACGATATTTATTTCTACCCAATGGTTTTGTATATTTTATATAAATATTCAATATAATCCTAGAACAGACCATAAATCAACTATCTCCTTTTGCTGAAATGTCATAGTAAAAATACAAAACACAAAATATTTGTTAGTGAGCTAATATTACATATTCCTAGGATGTAATGTTTATATTACTTTAATATTCTGATATGTTAAAAAATGGCCATTCATCAAGTATTTTTGACATTTTTCCCCTCTGATTTAAATCAATAGAATTCAATCTGGGATGAATTTTATGGGATAAACTTTTTATTTTTAGAGATGTCATGTTTATTGTTAGTTTTTTTCCCTCAGGTAGAACTTATGTATTTGTTTGCTAGTAGTGTCATTTTAGACATGTAATTCTCTTTGTTTGCTTTCAAGCTATCTGGGTATTTTCTGTTACCTAGACTGTATTTTTTTCCTCTGAAGTGACAATACAAAATAGTAGAAAACAGTAGGTGTTACAAGCTCTAATAAACTACTTACCTCTAGAGCTGTGAAAAGTGATTTCAGCTTCCAGCGATTCACAAACTTTTTTTGCATTTTGGGGTTTTCAGCTTTAATACCTCCCCCCATCTCCACTCTGGTTTTATATTATGTTTTGGCTTCAATAAACCCATCAATTTGAAAATAAACCCATAATTTTATCTAGATTCACTTAACGTTCAGCATGAGTTCTTTTGAAGCTTAATTTTCATTCTCCAAAAACTTGTGACCCAAAATAATAAATCTGGGGAAATTTATCCACATCTTTGGTATTTGAGCTGGTGTGAAGTCTTGTTTCTATTAAACTTTGTCACTGACTTGAATGGGCACAAGATTATACCCAGAATTTGTAAAAAAAAAAAAAAAAAAAAAAAAAAACAGAAATCAGGCAAATACCCCTGGTTGTTCTGTAAAAATCTCATGCAACTTTGCTTCCTCTTCCCATATTTAGCTCACATAAAGATAGAACAACAACATAGAGATTTTTCAACAGAATAGGTTTGTCAATTCTGGTTCATCAAACCTGTAATTCCTTGTGAAAAAGTGTGTAGGATTTGACAAATGCTGCTGAATCATACAGATACTGTCGACAAAGCTTCTGTTGACAAAGAGCGTCTAGACTACATTCAGTTCTGTCAACAAAGCAAGCTGCTTTGTCGACAAAACCCTGCAGTCTAGACACAACCCTAGATGCAATAACACCTTCTGTCGACAGAACTCTGTCGACAGAAGGCGTTATGCCTCGTAAAATGAGGTTTACCAGCGTCGACAAAACTGCTGAGTTCTGTCGACGTTATGTCAACAGAACTCAGTGGTAGTGTAGACGCAGGTATAGTTTTGTCGACAAAAGTCCACTTTTGTCGACAAAACTCTGTAGTCTAGACACACCCATGGGCAGGGTAGTGATGGACTGCCCTGGGTTTCCAGGGATCTGCTACTATGGGCCATATCTGCTATGCAAGAGCTGTGGTGAAACTGACACAAGTATTAACTTCACTCAACAGCTCTAAGTCCTATTTAAATGGGAGAGGATAAGAATATGACTTCCATTTAGCTTCTTCAAAGTATGTATTCCTTCCTAGTTGTTTTGCTCAGCTTTGGAATAGCTATAGTAAATAAGAACACAGAATAGCTCTTTGATCTCCGAGGTGCTATGAAAATAGTGCATGGGAGTAAAGTATTGTTACTTTCAATAGTTTTGTGAGTGCCATGAGAAAACTCTCAAAAGATTATGAGACACCACCTTATTCCTTTAGACTCTAATGAATTTTCAACACTAATAATTCAGTCATGCAATGTTGCGATCATCAGGCCCTCATGTGAACCCAAATGCATATGCATTGTCCCCGTTGAAAGGCATTGGCCTTTTGTTTCATCATATAACTAAATATACAAGGGCAACAGGATGGACAACTTGTAACCTTACATTTTCCTACCCTACACGTCTTGGTTCTTTTAGTTGTATGCTATTAAAAATGGGGTCTGTATTAGCTTTAGGGGACATTACTGCTGGATTATTTCTTCTGTATTCTTAGCAGATCACTGTACTTCTAAACTGTCAAATCACCCTTATAAAAATTAGTCTGTTCTTCTGTGGCCATTTTTTGTTAAATAATTGCTGCTAATCTTTTTTTAAAATATATATATATATATATCTGTATATCAAAACACTAGTAAAATTGATTTGCATTACAAATTCCTGAAATTTGAGCAAAGCAGTTTGTGAAGTTAAATACAATAAATCATGAAAGGTAGTTTAACAAAACAAATACTTTTGAACACCTGAAATGAATTTGTTTTTCGGGTTAATAAAATGCCTAAATAATAATATTACATTAAATTTAAACTTGTTGTTCTTACTGTGAAGCTTACCAACAATAAGGAAAAAGTGGAACAGACTGTTTTTGTAAAAACAAGAAAGAGGGAATTCAAAGCAAGTGATAAGGCAAGGTGAAACAGTATGAAGAGACTGAGTTGGCAAGAGGAAAATGATTGGTTCAAGTTACATACGATTCATAAAAAATTCACTTAAGTGCAACAGTGTAATTACTGGTTTTTTAAAATACAAAATGAAGTTATGAAACAATGTGGTGATTACAAGCAATTTGTGAGAAGAAAAGAGAAAAGTGATTAATAGCAGTTGAGAGAGAAGATGATAAAAACTAATAAAGGAGCTAAAATAGAACAGCTAAAAAATGGAAATGCACATCAAGATAATATGAGGACAACCGATTAAAGATAGCTCTCTTGTTTAATCTAGAGGGACATCAGCAAATAAATTCTTCTGCTGTAGAAGTCTCAAAATCCCTTCTGGAGGTTAGTTATCCTAATTGTGGTAAAACATTAACTATTAATTGAAATAGGAAACAACCCCTCTGTTTTACTACAGTCCTGAGATGCGGGCTGTTGTTTTATCCCTACTGTCATTCTTCCCGAATTATAATGCCTCATAACAGGCTACAAGGCATATTCCTAAAACACAGTGTAGAGCAGAACAGTATATTAACCTTTGTTTCTTACAGAGATATGCATGTTTCTGTTTTCTCTTTCCCCATCTTCTCTGGTAGGTACGTGATTCTCACTCTCCTGGTGATGTGATACTAGTAGCAACCAGCTTTTGAAAGTGAACACCTCTATTTTCAGTATCATGAGCTGTCTCGACAATTTGTATTTTTATCTTCCTAGTTTATACAAAATGTTGTTTGATGTAAGATTACTAAGAACATTAAGAAATTGCTGAAAGGAAAGCTAAGCTATCCCCCAAACTGCACAGCCATTTTGGCCAATAGCTGAGCTTGCCTTTGCTCAGTAGAAATTGCTGCATCTCTAGATCTTTAGAACCATGAGGCAGGACTGAAAAGTGAACATTCCCTGAATGTACACTAAAAATCTATGCTTAATAATACCACAACTGAACCCAGACATATGGCTTCTGCTGAAGTGTATTTATATATATCTAAATACAGGAAAATAGTATAATGTCTAAAATGTGTCTAAAGGCATAACTGGTATCGGGCGATTTTGTAATAACAGACTTCAATGTCCAGCTGTGAAAGGGAACAATTATGATACAATTAGTTGACTAGGAACATTCTAGTGTAAAAAAGTACCAACGTGTTTTCCTCCTCATGTTTTTTTAAACTGTTAGCATTCAAGTATTATGAAGAGGAGCTATTGACATGGATAAATACTGTTTTATCTACTATGTGTATCAAAAGGAAAAGCCCCCTTTTTACAAGGGACATGTACACAATATGGAAGGATGGAGCAACATGGCTGTCGATCTTTTGCACTCAGAGGCTAACAAGATGTAGTTTCTTTAGAGAAGAGTAACTTATCTGGATTAGGCTTGTATAATATCATGGGTTACAAGGTCTTTTGAAAAGAATTTTTTTAAAAGTGACTCTGGAAAGAAAACAAATGTTCAGTATAGCTTATGCTCATTATCTTGCTATCTGGTGTGTGAGGTCTGAATTTTCCATGGGCATTAAATTGAAAAGTTTGGTGTCTTTCAATCATATTACCTTAGAGATAACTAAAAAACTATTATTTTTTGGAAGGCGGGGGAAGAGGGGAGAGACGGACTAGATCTGATAATTGTTTCTAAGTTTTTGATGAGTACAAGTTATAAATTGCTTTTAATTAGGAAATTCAAATGTTTTTGTGGTTGGCACAGTGTATGAATCCCTCTCGGATTAAAATTTATGTTGACAGGTTGGAATGAGGTGTCCACATCACCATTTTCAAAAGTGGTTTATATTTTGAAAAGTGCCTCTCTGCACAAACTGCAACATCAGATGTTTTTAATTTTGTAAATAACAAGGCTGGAAAAGAGGGAAGAGAATGAGGGTAGAAATAGAGTACATAGCCTAAAAATTACTCTAACTTCTTCATTATCATTAGTAATAAAAATTCTATAATGAGAACTAGTTTTAGATTCTGTTGCTGGGGAATTCCTCTTCCTTTCCCCATAGATTTGTCAGTTCTTCAGTGACAACCCAAGTGAAAGGTAGTGGAAGCTAAACTGAGCAGGTGTGGGTCTGAATACACTCGGGGAACAAATCTGTTGAGTGACATTTTTAAATACTCATTTTTTGGTGATAAACACATTTTAGACAGCTTCCAGCTTTCACCTAAAGATGTTGATATTGCAGCTGACATTTAGAAATCCTGGCAACTGATCAAACAGGAGTAGCAACAGGAAGAACATGGCCTCTTTTGAAGAGACCACACTTAAAAAGTCAGGGCTAATTCTCTTTCCCTATTACTTCTTTGCCTGGTATATTTAAAGTGACACCAGTGAAGTAATCCCTGTTTTACCCATGTGCAAGTGAAGCTGGTTCTCAGACTGAAGTGAGTATGTTTGTTGAGCTGCTGTCTCTTTACTTCAGTTTAATGAAGTATTTTTCCCTTCAAAACAAGGAAAAATGAGTGAGGCTTGTTTTTTGAGGAATTCTTGTTTTTAAGTAGCTTTCTTATTGTCTGGCATACTAATGCTAAATTGTATTTCCACAATGGCAAGGTCTGACTATCAGCTTTAATGGAACTTAAAGAGAAATTGCGGTAATTACTTCAAACATGAGAAGGTCTGCTCCCATTGAACTGAGTGACGAAAATCCCCATTGACTCTAGTGGCCTGATCCTGTTGTAATCAATCAGCTAAGTATTTACCAAAGAAGACTTAAGCATTTAAAAATGCAATTTCAAAACAGTTTCTATGAGAGCTGTTTTAGTGATATTTCCCAGAAGGAAATGGTTTGATACTACGATTGGATACATATGAAGTGCTAGTCCGCATATTACTGATTCAGGAAGGCAGGAGAGACTCTGAGTTAAGGAACAGTAGTTCATTTAAAAAAAATTGAATCATGAAACTGGGTTTAGTACATAATTCTCAAAGAATCTGGACAAATTACCTGAGTGTCAAAAACTATAAAACTCCTGTTTTTATCACACTTTAATGGAGCAACATTTTGTTGTCTTAAACTGCATTTAGATGGTCAAAATGAAAGCTTTCAGGTTACTTATTTGCTCCTTTAAAATATATAAAACTGGAAGATTTGCCTGGCATTAGCTGGGTCCTTGTGGGGACTCAGGGTAAGGGGTGGGCATGCAGCAGTCAGGACCAGGGCTGAGAAGTTGTGGTGAAGGGAGGCTAAGGGCAAGGGGTGGGTGGTTAAAGGCAGGGGTTTGGATGTGTGGGGAGAATTGTGGCAAGGGATTCGGTGTGTGCAGAAGGCTCAGGGCAGGGGATGGAGGTGCAGGAGTCAAGCTCGGAGGCAGGAGGCTTAGGACAGGGTGTGTACAGGATTCAGGCCAGGGGGCTCAGGGTAGGGGGCTGGGAGGGAAGGGGAGGGGGAGGGAGCTTACCAGGCTACCTGTGGTGGTGAAACAGCACTCCTCTGGTGGAGTTGCCCAGAGTCTGGGGCTGAACTACCCCAGGCCCTCAACTGGTGGCTCCTGGTGGGGAGGGTACGGTTGGGGGTCAGGATGGGGCTACAGTTCCTGGTCCCTCCCAGCATCTCCTTGTGGCAGTGGGGGCCGGGCAGCATCTCTTTGTGGTGAGAGGGTGGAGGCCAAGCATTGTGGGGTGGGGCGGGAGAGCAATATTGGTAGAAAAGAGCTGTGCTTTCCAGCCCTGGGTTGGCCTTGGTGGGGTCATGGCATTTGGGTTGATGGCCAGTGGAGTTTCCATCCCCATACGCTATCTGGTGCTGTGGATATGGGTTGGGTGGGAAGGGTTTGGGGCAGGGGATCTACTTGTGGCTGCTAAAGCGGGCAGTCCTGGCTCCAGCTGGCCACTCTGTTCCTGATGCAGCCACCCCCTGTGATCATGCTGCAGTGTAACTGCCCCCCCTGTGCTTGCCGCTCCCAGTGGTCACTTTACAGTATGACTACACCACCTATCAGGCCCCTCCCTTTCCATTTTATGGAAAACAATTGGATTTCTGGCACATTCCATTTTCCTGACGCAATCAAACCTTGACCTTGCTTTAAGTTAGGATAAGAAGAAGATGAATACTAAATTTGGTAGTCTTAGCTATTATCAATTAAGAGGAATTCTTGAACAAATAGACTCATGGAAGGACAGACAGAGATGTATATGTCTAAAATATATAGATATTCTTCACAAATAGATGTATTTTATTTTACACTGAAGTTTTGATGTTAAGCTGGAAAATTGTAACTTTAATGAATAAGGAAGAGAAGTGATTATAGAGGCATTGACAATAATAATTTTTCTGAGCTGCTTGGACTGCACAAATGCATGTCATTTAATATATTCCTATAGAGCCACCTGTACTATTACTTATTTGTGGCTTTGATTGCTGTCTTGCATCCTTCAGGTCAATTCAGTTTGTAATACTTGTGGCACTAAAATCTCCTTTAATACTCTGGGCTGAGGCTTACTGAGACTGACAGAAGCTGATCAATATGACTCACCTAAGTAAGCTGAAGAGATAGTAAGTCAATAACAACTTGATGAATGATAATGGTGACTATGACCTTTCTGTCTTTTACTCCATATCGAAGCAGGGCTATCTCTGTGCTTTTCCATCATAAAACAGCACATGAGCTCAAATGGAAGACAAGTAAACGATCTAGTTTCTTCAAAGTTGTTAGACCACTTTAATTATTTAATGTAGATTATTAAATTAACTTTCTTCTTTTTTTTAATTTATATTCTGTAGTCTAAAACAAACTACAACATAGCACACTCAAATAACAAGGTGTTTCTATTATCCTGTTTACATCTGATGGGAAGATGTGTTTCAATGCAATTTTAGGATTTGAGAATTTTTGATCACATGCATTGAAGTCAGTGGCCAATCATTTTCATTACTGTACAAAATCAGATATCAGTATGTAAACTCTAACCCTTTCCCACAAAAATAGTCAGATGTTACTTTTCCTGGTTCAAATCAAGTAAAAGGCAAATAAACCAGGAATTCTAATTCCCAAATCAGGAAATCCTTTTTATTTTGCTAGGATTTATGAACACTGGTATTCCAGCATGCTCTTTCAACTGATCCTTGACAAATAGATTACTGACAGTTGACTTTTTGTCATAACATTATGAGTGCAGTGTATTTCAAGAAGTTAGGTGAAGAGTCTACACACACAATCATTAGTTTTTCAGAATCCCAAAAGAATTCAGTGTACAAATAAATGTCCACCCAAACAGACCTTTGTGATAGAGATGGAAAAATATCAAAATTATCAGAAAACTTTGATCTTGGCTGTCTTTAATTGTATATTCATGCCTATAGATTGGATTTAATTTTATTTACATAACCTACAGAAAGCCTCTTCCTAGCATTATGTATCTGTGTCTGTAGACTATGTAGAATACCATTCATTATTCATGAGGAGCAGCTGAAAACATGAATAAATTATGAATTACAGATTCATCCCTAAGAGCCACTGAAGATAACAGTGCTATTTCTCAAAAGAATACAAACACCTCTTTTACTTAGCCACTGGGTTAAAGATTGTAAAACAAGTGCTGCATATTTAATAACATACCCATCTGGCTCCATAAGTAAAATGATTTTGCTGTATTAGACTTTTTTTATTAGGTTTTTTTTGGTCATTTAATTGAATTCCATCAGTTCATCCTGTGCATTTAAGGTGAGTACTCCCAGGTATTATAAGTGAATAAAGTTGTGAAATAATTAAACATCATCTGTCTTTCAGTGTGGATAGAAAATAGTAACTTCCTAAAAGTTAACATGCATGTGTTTGCAATTTTTCCCTTCCATTCTAAAAATGAATTTTAAAATAACTTTTAAGGATCTATAGAAATAGAAACACTCCATTAAAAATATTTTCATCAGATTTGCAGCCTAAAACTTCTGGACAAAAACTTTTAAATATGTGGTGGGCAAGAAAATGATGCCTATTGAGCTTTTCCTTTAATTCCATTGAAACTATTTCTCCTCTTTTTGCCACTTTCATGAGTTTACTTTGATTATGCTTTCTACAATAGAAATTAGATATACAGACCTGCAATTTGATCCTGCTTGTAGCCAATCTGTCAAGATACAGTCTCCTATTGTCTGTTTATAGGCACCACTTTTGGGGAATATGTAGGAAATCTATAAATGTTTTAATGCCACTTGAATACAAATTAAATTAAATCTGCTGCAGATTGTAGTCTACATATGTCATCTTACAGTGTACCTTTTCAGACAGATACACCTTTAGACATCTTATTCTGCTATTGATTGAAGTAATGCAATTAATTTCATGTGCAGCATATGGAAAATTTAACCTGTAGGTCTCTACATCCTGAAACATTCTTACTTTAGATACTCAATTTACTGTCACTTAAAAAACTGTACAGGCAGTCCCCGGGTTACGTACAAGATAGGGACTATAGGTTTGTTCTTAAGTTGAATTTGTATGTAAGTCGGAACTGGCTCCAGATTCAGCTGCTGCTACTGAAACTGACCAGGGGCTGACTACAGGAAGCCGGAGGCAGAGTTGCTCTGCCCCCAGATTCCTGGAATCAGTCTGATCAGTTTCAACAGCTGCTGAATCTGGAGCCTGGGACAGAACAGCTGGGGCGCTGCCCAGTAGGTTCCCACAGGACCAACCTGGCAGCACCCCAGCTGCTCTACCCGAGGCGTCCCGCAACAAAAGCCTGGTCTGCTGGGGGCAGGGGCGCACTAGCTGTGCCCCCTCCCCCCCCAGGAGACCAGGGAGACCCGAGCAAAGCCGCACAGGTGGAGGGACCCCGCTGCCCGTGCAGCTTTGCTCCTGTCTCCCTGGGGTGCTGGGGGGAGTCCCCACCAGCACACCAGGGAGACCCGAGCAAAGCCGCACAGGCAGAGGGACCCCGCCACCCGTGTGGCTTTGCTCCTGTCCTCTGGTCTGCTGGGGGGGTCCAGCAAAGCCGCTGGACACCCCCAGCAGACCAGGGGGACAGGAGCAAAGCCGCCCAGGTGGCGGGAGTCCTGCTGCCTGGGCGGCTTTGCTCCCGGGCAAACGAGCAAAGCCGCCCAGGCAGCAGCTTTGCTTGGGTGTCCCTGGTCTGCTCGGGGGGTCCAGCGGCTTTCCTGGACCCCCTTCCCAGTAGACCAGGGAGACTGGGAGAAGCTTCACACCCCGGAGAACACGGGCGGCGACGCGCCGCCCGTGAGCTCCGGGGCGAGAAAAGCCCCATTCTTAAGTGCGTATCTGACATAAGTCAGATCCGCGTAAGTCGGGGACTGCCTGTACTGGCAAATGTTGCTGTCCAGTAATCCATTTTTAGCATTTTTACTGTCAGTCATCACGGTATTGCAAACAGTGTAGTAATACGCACTGAAGTGAAAAGCTAACTTTAACTGGAGAGGAGTGAGAGCCAATACAATGTTGATCCAGATTTGGATTCTGGATGTCACCGAGACTACATGCTAAATGTCATGACTATTAACAGGGTCTATACAATCATTAATGTTGGGGGAGGGAGTTGTATTTACTCCTTCCACATAGCACAAGAATCAGAGGCAATTAAATGAAATTAATGGACAACAGCTTTTAAACATAAAAAAAATATTTCTTCATACAATTCACTGTCAATCTGGGAACCTCATTGTTAGGGAATGTTGTGGTGGCTAAAACTGTAAAAAGTTCCAAACTACTCAAATAAGTTCCTTGAGGAAAGGGTGATTAATGGCAATTGAGACTGTTGGAGATGCAACTCACATTCTGAGTGTCTCTATACTGCTGACTGCCAGAAAGTGGAAATGGATGACAGGAAACTGATAACTTGATAATGGCCCCGTTCTGTTTATTCCCTTGGCAGCACCTGGCACTGGCCCCTGGGCTGGTTCAGACCAATGGTCCCTGTGGCGATTCTGATGATGTTTTGGGTCATCCCCTCGTAGAGGTAGGAGGTAAATGTAAATCAGATTCTGGATCTGAAATCTGGGCCCCATCTCACTTTTAACATCTCAAAACCATGTCAGGATATGTTGCACACAAATGTAAATGGCCTCAATATTTTCTTAAACTTTATTCAGATATAAATAGTTATCAGATTGAAAAGAAACTGGCATTCTTTGAAAATATGTATTTCGTTCACTTAAAAGTTTCAGTAAAAAAAAAAAAAAAAATTATGGAAACTTGCATTGCCTCCTACCTATTTGTAGTTCATGTTCCAAGAGCTAACATCATGCACTGTGAGTTATCCGAAGAGTAATCAGAGCAACTGCCCCCTTTGCCCTACCCTGTCAGTTGGCCTCACCACCTAGTAGAAACCCCCCCACTAAAAGCAATCTACACCCTTCCAAATAACTAATAGAGGAGTTATTTGTGTCCATGGATACCGAGTCTTTTTGAACAGCATCCATTTCAGTGCTGTGAACAATTTTGGGCCTAAAACATCACTACTTAAATTTCCCATGTCAGATTTTAGTGATAAACCACACATGGATACAATTAAGATATGAAACCCAGCAGTTATTCTTTCCTTAACTCTGGAAAAAAGATATATGAAATTTATTTGACACAGCACTTAGCAGCAGGGACTCTACTTCTGCTCATGCCACTATTAGCTGCTGATGCTGAAGAATTGAATTAATTTTATTTTAAAGCAATATATTTAAAGCAGTTTCCATGATGCAGAAGAGGGCACTTCAGATATTTATTCTACATTTACTCTGAGGCATCAGACCATGTAGCTGCCCTCAGCAATGTTCAGAACAGTAGGGAACATCATTGGCAGCATAGTTGTTTTTCATTCCTTTTCTAAACTATGCTGCAATCAGAATCTGTCTTAATGTGCCTTGGTACTAATGGAACGGGAAAATTACTTACCATTTCTAGAAATTGTGTTTGTCAGAATTTCCTTTTCCATCTCAAATGTTAAGGAAGAAAGCTAGCCAAAAAGATGTAAATTAAGATTGCGATATTTAGCTCTATCTGCCCATTATTTCAATGTTTCTCTCCTCTGTTTTTCCATCTTTTAGAAAAATACATGTTGTTCAAGATTTGAGGATATGGTCTGATTTAAATATTCTCCATTATCACTTTGAGGTTGACAGGTTCTAGTCCTAAGATCAGGCTCAGTCAGATTATTATTACGATTATTTTATGGTTGGGAACCCCCATATGCACAGTTACAACACTTACATTATAGGAACTTGTTTATATTTACAAATAAATAATGTATTAAAACATTTAGAAAAATCACATACACTGACTCAGGGTACATCTAGTCCTCAGAGTTTTTCCTGGGATACCAGAGGTATCCCAGAAAAACTCCGCCTCATCCAAGCGACGCGTCTGCTTTTCTGATTTTTTTTTCAGAAGAGTAGACACGTTTTTTCGGCATCCCTGTAAACCTCGTTTTACGAGGAAGAAGGGATGTTCCAGAAAAGGGGTTTTTTGAAAGACGTTTGGCCCAGTGTAGATAAGCCAAATGTTGGAAAAGCCTTTTCCAAAAAAAGTGGAAAAAGTTACGCAAATTGTGGTTTGCAATTTGCGTATCTTTTTCCAGAAGAACCGTGCAGTCTAGACACAGCCTCTGATAGGCAGATAGCAATGATGCAGAAAGTATATCAGGAACAATAATGGAAAGGGGGGAGTCAAATTCAATATAGCATATGGTCAGAAACTGGTTGGTTTTGGAAAGGGAAAGTGACAGTTCTGTACAAGCCTGTGGAAATGTTGTTAGGCCCAATCTGTTAAAGTTTTCACCCATCTCGACACTAGAACTAAGCCCACTTCTGCACTCAGGTGTACCATCATCATTATGGAGGAGTGTGTGTATGTGTTTAAGCACAAAAGGAACTCCTCTCCTATAAACCCTCAACAGCACTGCAAGAAGTGCATGGAGAATTTTAACCAAAGAATCTTTAAGCATGTGCACACACCATTCCTGCAGAGCACGAGAAGGCAATGAGCAGTGTAGCCCAAGATGCTACTGCAATCTATGGGCATCCTACAGAACCTGAATCATATTTTTCTTCCCACCTGCATAGCCAAAACCCCAGCCAGAATTCACAGCCTATACTAGGAGGGAATCTAGAGTTTTGTTCTCCTGACCATTACTAAAGGGAGATTCATTTCTCCACCTTCCTCAACACACTACCTTCCAGTAAATAGACCCACTAACTTCAAGAACCATAGAGGAAGTATGTCATAACTAACCCCATAGGGTGATTCATTTACCACTGTAAGTGTTGCAAGGAATATCTGTCAGGAAGGGCAAAGTATTCAAAAGAGAAATTATAGTCCTATCAGTCCCAGGAAAGATAACATTCTAATTATTTGCTTGTCCCCAGGTCATTGTAATTGTTTTAATATGTCTAAATGTAAATTCATACATCTAGGAACAAAGAAGGTTGTCTATATTTATACATATATTCAAACTCTATCCCAGTTTGATCCCATAACCCAGAGGGCGAATGTGAACCTCGGCTGCATGAACAGAATCTCAAGTAGAAATACAGAAATAAAACTTATTGACACACACAACCACTTCTAAAATACTGCATGTGGTTTTAACCTCCATAGTTAAAGGTGTAGCCCAAGATGCTACTGGTAGACTGTAGAGTGTTCAGAGAAGAACTATGATAGTAGCTGAAGGATTAGAATACATGCATTGTAGCATCAGAGTTTATTCACTTTGTTAAACTAAAGTGGAAAATCCCAGTTTATAAGAACCTACATAGGCACAAATATTTGGCAAAGGGCTCTTGAACCTAGCAGAGAAAGGTATAAAATGATCCATTGGGTGGATATGTGTTGCTTCAATGTTCAAGGGTGATGGTGGACTATACGTGAATGGAAAATACTGCAACTGAGCTGTCTTGTGTTCAGAAAGTAAGAATGAAATATTCTGTGTGTATATTTATTTAAGCGGCAAGAAGTCCTGTGGCACCTTATAGACTAACCGAAGTGTTGGAGCATAAGCTTTCATGGGCAAAGACCCACTTCGTCAGATGCATCTGACGAAGTGGGTCTTTGCCCATGAAAGCTTATGCTCCAACACTTCGGTTAGTCTATAAGTTGCCACAGGACTCCTTGCCACTTTTGCGGATTCAGACTAACATGGCTACCCCTCTGATGTACTTATATTTTGGTAGTGGCGTACTAGGTACTTCTAATATTACCAATGCTGAGATTTGTGTTTCTTACTGAAAAAATGAAAAATATAGAAGTAGAAACCAGCTGATTTTTGCAGATATTTATATTCTCTCTAAAGCCACTATTTATATTACAGTAGGGAAATAATGTAGTGGAGTAGATTTTTAATTAATATAAAAATGACATTTCTAGTATTCTATGATTGTATATGCTCTAAAGCAGCTACGACTGAGAAGGTTGCATAGATATCTATCAGGACAGTGCTTGGTCCTACTGAGAGGGTAGGGGACTGGACTTGACTTCTTGAGGGCCCTTCCAGTTCTAATATTCTATGACTGTATATGCTTTATGATTCTGTTTATACATTAGTGTCTTAAATGCAACATGGAAGATTTTTCCTATAATGTTGATTTTGTATTGAAACAACCATTTAATTCTTCTCAATATTATCTCTTAATTCAGACCCATTCTTACCACTTATTTTTCCATAGGAAATGTTTATTACCATTGCCCAGAAATTGCAACTATTTCATACCAAATCAAGGCATATGCTAGCTATCAGAAAACTGGCATCTTAAACACTGCTTTGTGATAATTATGATTAAATGTTAACATTTTTATAACTGTTTCCTCCATTTATCTTGTTTGCTCTCTGATTGGACAGATATGTGCATAGGATAAATAAATTGTTTCAGCGGGGTAGCCAAGTTAGTCTGTAACAGGAAAAACTTAAAAACAATAAATAGACTAGCAGCACATTAAAGATTAACAAAATGTAGATGATATCATGAGCTTTCGTGGGTCATGGTCAGAAAAGACACTGGCTATAGCAAATAGTTTCTCACGAGCAGGGGAAGAAAGAGAGTCTCACATGTGCTCCCTCTCCTTTCAATTGTGTCTGTATGGCCCCTGTGATTCATCCACCTCGTCATGAGGGAGCATGCCCAGACTTCTCTTTATCCAGCAAAGCAGCAGTCTCTAATGACTCATCACCATGTGCTCCAACCTTAGCCTTGCAGCTTCAAACACACACACACACACACACACACACACACACATATCACTCAGGCAAGAGTGTAGTTTAGAGCAAGTTACAAACAAAGTGGCTGAGAGTTATAAAGATTACAACGTTTTATAAAGATTACAGCAAGTTGCAAGGTTTCACAAAGGTTACAATGAGCTGCAGTTTAAAACCTTAGACCTTACAGTTGAGTGTATTTCTAGAAAATGCACATGTAAAATTAAGTAAGCTCAGGAGGAAGCACCATCTACATGTTTTGTTAGTCTTTAAGGTGCTACTAGTCTATTTGTTGTTTTTTAAATTTATTGAAATATGTATATTTGGGTAAGTACTTGAGTATCTTGTAACTGGTCATCCATATTACAGACCTATGCAAGAGTTTCAAGGTCAATCCTCATGTGAACACAAGATACTACTAGGCCCAGGATTATTAAACTACCCAGTTTAGACAGAGATGGGTGTAATTAATTTACTTTAAAATGTCCTAAAACTGAATAGTGAATAATGAAGTCACATAGCACTAAATGTGTAAATTGCAATTAATTCCATCAGCTGATGGGACAGAGGTTGTGAGGAGTATTAATAGATTTCATGACACATTCCAGACAAAATATTTTATTAGTCCAACTGCTTTAGGATATTTAAGACTTATATACTTTCCAAAGAAATATTATTGTTCATATTCATCAGCCAAATAAACAATTTAAAAAGTCCATTCAAAGATCATACAGAAATGTATAGGGATACATGCTTTCTTTTATCAAGAAAGCAACTGTCCAATAGATCATGAGCTCAATTCTTCAAAACCTTTCTGTGAAGAACACAGTATTTGACTATCCACTCAGAAATACTACACAATATGGAATAAAACAATATGGATCCTTTGAATTAGTTGGTAAGATGAGTTTGAAAATTGGACAGAAATATAGGGCTCTTATATTAATATACTTTCTAGAACTTTAAAAAAAGCTATATTTTAAGATTATTATGGAAAGTCATACATTTAGAAATTCCTCAATGATGGATTTATGGTTTCCCATGCAACCTCAATTCTCTCTCTTGTATTCATCCTTTGCATAACCAAGTCTCGGGTCTTCTGGGAAACTAGAATATGATCATGTAATAACCAATTGTAGCATAATGCATATTAATGGAGTAGGCATACAACGTATGATATTTACTTCTATTAAAGCAAATGATGAGGTGTTGTACATAAACAAGTAGCAGCATTGTATTCCCTGATTCTCACCATGTTGCAAGATTGAGGCCAACATATGTCAGAGTTTGGCAGCTTACTAAGAAATCCTCATTGCCCTCACCCCAAATCCTAATGAAGTTTCTGTATCAGTGGTACAGTTACAATGAAACAGTTGGTTATGCCTGTGGCAAGAAGGACACTAGAAAAACTATATTGGAAATATATGTGAAAATGAAAAACCTCTCTGGGCCTGCTTAAGAATTATAAATGATAATCTTGTTATATCAGCTTATCTGAGATGACTAGCAATATGGAGCAACAAAATTAAAGAAAATTGAAACTGTGTATATCTATATTCTGAGTTGTGACCATTTAGCTCCTGTCACCAAACAAGTGTTTTAACTTAAGATCAGCAATAGTGTGGTAAAGACTCAAGTACATTGAAAGTATGAATCCTTTATTAAAGTTTAAGTTTACTTTAGAAAGGTTTAAGAAGTGATTATCTTGTACAGTCAAAGATTGGCTTAGTCTAAGTGCAGTGGGGAAACGATATACTGTTAGCCAGCATAACAGAAAACATTTTTCTAAATAAGCTGTGGAGTTTTACTATTGACAGTTTACTGCCATTCATTCATGCAAGGCAATGACGGAAGCACTAACAAATATGCAGAGCATTCAGGATAAAGATTAGATATATATTTTTCAAGTAAAATGTTACATGGCAGCTTAACACATTTATTTTAATTTACTTCTCATAAACACCCCTTTTCACAGTTTATCACTTTTCCAAACTGACCATTCAGGCTCAATTTTCCCACTGCATGGTATCAGCTCAGACTAATTTTTAATGAAAAATGTCAGCCAAAATGGTTCAGCCATTTCTGAAGGCCAGGCGAAGGAAATGCTTTGTTTAGCCCATGTTATCAAATGTTTAAGCATATTTCAAAGTAAAGCTCTGTCCCCTATGACCAGTCCTGTGATGCTGTTACCTGTTTGTAGCACACCAGAAATTTGTCGGGAGCAGAGGGAGCTCTTTATATCAGGGATGTGCTTTATGTTGTCCCCATGAAAATTTACCAAAGCTTAGCTAATGTATAAGCTTTTTGAAATCACAACCCATATATGCTCAGTCCAAACTTTAGTGGTTAAAATAGCTGAGGAGTTCATACTTCTTAGCATATATTAAATCCTCTTTCAGTTCCCTGTGCTGACCAGACTGAATATGTACCATACCCACAGAGCAACTGAACATGCTCTATTCTCTGTGACTGGATTGGATAGGTGTCACCCCTACAGAAAGGCTGAGCATAGCCCATCCAGGGATGCCAGGGCACAGGACTTTTTCTGTGATGGCTATTCCTGACTTCTCTCACTTAGGATGGTTCCAGGCACTGCAACTTAGAAAAAGGAGACTCCTGCTCTTGCTATTCAGACTGAATGCCTTTGGCAGACTCCCTGAACTAAATTGCATCTTGTTTTACACACCAGAGGACTTACATGGAGTTGTATTGAAAGGGTTAACAAACATGCAGAAAAGGGGGAATCCAGTAGATATAGTATATTTAGATTTTTCAGAAAGCCTTTGACAAGGTTCCTCACCAAACGCTCTTGTGTAAATTACATTGCCATGGGATAAGAGGGAAGATCCTTTCATGGATTGAGAACTGGTTAAAAGATAGGAAACAAAGGATAGGAATAAATGGTAAATTTTCAGAATGGAGAAGGTAACTAGTGGTGTCCCCCAAGGGTCAGTCCTGGGATCAATCCTGTTCAACTTATTCATAAAGGATCTGGAGAAAGGAGTAAGCAGTGAGGAGGTAAAGTTTGCAGATAATACCAAACTGTTTAGGATAGTCAAGACAGAAGCAGACTGTGAGGGACTCCATGAAGATCTCACCAAACTGAGTGATTGGGCAACAAAATGGCAAATGAAATTTAATGTGGATAAGTGTAAAGTAATGCACATTGGGAAGAATAACCCCAACTATAGGTGCAGTAGGATGGGGGCTAATTTGGTAATGACAAATCAGGAAAGAGATCTTGGAGTTATCGTGGATAGTTCCCTGAAAACTTCCACACAGTGTGCAGCGGCGGTCAAAAAGGCAAATAGGATGCTAGGAATTATTAAGAAAAGGATAGAAAATAAGACACAAAATATCTTACTGCCCCTGTATAAAACTATGGTACGCCCACATCTTGAATACTGTATACAGATATGGTCTCCTCACCTCAAAAAGATATTTTGGCCTTGGAAAGAGAGTTCAGAAGAGGGCAACTAAAATTATTAGGGGTTTGGAACAGGTCCCATATGAAGAGAGGTTAAAACGACTGGGACTTTTCAGTTTAGAAAAGAGGAGACTGAGGGGGGATATGATAGAGGTATATAAAATCATGAGTGGTGTGGAGAGGGCAAATAAAGAAAAGTTATTTATTAGTTCCCATAATAGAAGAACTAGAGGACACCAAATGAAGTTAATGGGTCGCAGGTTTAAAACTAATAAAAGAAAGTTCTTCTTCACACAGCACGTAGTCAACCTGTGGAACTCCTTGCCAGAGGAGACTGTGAAGGATAGGACTATAACAGTTTAAAGAGAAGCTAGATAATTTCATGGAGGTTAGGTCCATAAAAGGCTATTAACCAGGGGATAGAAATGGTGTCCCTGGCCTCTGTTTCTCAGAGGTTGGAGAAGGATTGCAGGAGACAAATCGCTTGATCATTGTCTTCCGTCCACCCTTTCTGGGGCACCTGGTGTTGGCCACCGTCGGCAGACAGGCTACTGGGCTAGATGGACCTTTGGTCTGACCCAGTATGGCCATTTTTATGTTCTTATGTATTAGAGAAATCTGGGCAAGATTTGGTTGTCTGATTCTATAATGTTTAGTACCTGTGATATCTTTAACAGTCATAGAAAATGATCTCAGTACTGAAGTCCATCATATGACTCTTAGATGTCATCCCTTAAAATCACCATTTAAACCCACTTTCTCCAGACATAAGTTTCACTTAAATGGAAATTTAATTTCCCTTGGGATATTTTATATTTGATCCGAGTCTGTCAACAAATAATACAAAAAATGCTGCATGTTTTCCATCTCTTGTAGTCAAACAAAATCAGTTTTTCTAAAATCTGTAGGATTCTTTTGCTCATGGTTCTGTAGAGTTTAACAAGACATTTCTTATTTAAGCTGGTTTATCTAAAAAAGTTATTAAACCAGTAAAGGGCCAAGACTTGTGAGGTTATGAATTTCTCCTGGATATGCTATGAAAATCCGTAGAAGAAAATGACAGTACCTGACAATTCCTTAGAGGCTCATATTTAGCCAGCCTAAGTCTCAAATTGTTGCAATATTGCCATCTCTTGAAATTTCACTGTGATATTCGTGGTATTTGTCATATTGCTGAAAGCTCCAGCTCCTAGATGCATGTGAATTACATCATCCCTTTTTTCAAAAAGGATGAAATTAAGTTTTAGCCCTCATGTTTATTGAGAAAAGTTGGAGTGATGAGTGCACCTTAAAGTTTAAAAGAACAGAAGGTTAGTAAAAGGAACCCAAAATATTTCTTTTACATGATTATGTTTTAAAGCCAATCTCCTGATCTTGGGCAGCCTGGCAAATGACTTTGGAATGGTACTGACAACCCCAGTCAATGTAATGGAATTAAATAATCATACATTGGTGGCTCAATGTTCAGTACTACATATTTTCATGAGTGTAAATTTTATCCCTGTGAATGTGTGGGATAAAGTTATGTAGTATGTATAAATTTTTACAGTATTAATCCAAAGGTCAACCCCAACACAGTGTAGTTAGTGAAAGCAATGACAGGTGTATTTTACATCACCACATTGGGCATCAATCTACCTTTGAACTGTGCTTGACATTTGCAGAGACCAATAGTGACTATTTAAAACATCTTTTAAAATTACTCAGCAGGGACTACTTATTTGACCCTAATCTTCCATGAAAATCTTAACTAAATGATTCATTTTAAAAGTTAATTTCTTTCATTATGCTCTCTATTCAGCAAATAAGCATTATTTAAACTGAAATCAATATAATTTCATAAAATGGTCTCCAAAGCTTAAAACATTAGCATTTTCAATTTCAGTTTGGAAGAATGAGTTATTCATGCAGTTTATAAAAGCTCACTTACAAATGATGGCTTTCATTAAATAGTTATACTACAGTATTATGGATAATATTTGCCTGAAATATGAATGTATATTTTAAAAAAACATTTCTGAATCATTAGTTTTTCTCCTTCAGCCTCTTTAAAAATTATAAAATGTTACTTACAGTAAGGCACTAAGGTGTATACAAGAGTCTAATAATGGCTTGTCCTTGACATTAACATAAGGAACTAAATGCTGGCATTCTGAACATCTTTATTTTTGGAACAAAAAATTGATCCACCTTGATAAATGATCAGCTTTTTAAATCTTTAGCTGGCTAGAATGCTTTCCAGGGTCAGAGCCTGATAGCTCATTACATACATAGTTAAAAAAAATAGTTTTTTGCTGATGTTCTGCTCCTACTTTTGATGTCAGATCCTAAAGTTAAAGAAGGCTACTCCTTGTAGAGTACTCTCTCATTATTTAATACAAATCAAGCACTCAAATAATATTTTGGATCCACTAAAATTTGGATAGGCATACTGTGGTATACAAGTATTCTACAATCTTGTCCCAGTACTCCTATTTTCAAAGCATTTGAGAGGTTAAATATTGTGGGCCTTAAAAGTCTCCATGGAATCAAGCTAGATACCTCTGACCATTTTACTCTACTCCTTTGTCATTATCTTCTGTTATTTTTTTAGGGATTCTAAAAGCAATTTTCACATCATTCAATTTTTATCCAACTTAGATTCATTTTGAAAATAAGATTGTGTCTACTGTAGAGGCTATTGAAGTATTGTCCAAATCTGCATTTTATGAAACTGTTCAATATATTAAATTACTATATATGTAGACCTACTATCATTTCCCATTCTTTAAAGGCAGTGATTTCGCATTTGAAAGCCTACTACTAACATTTATTCTGTTTTAAAGGTATCACCACTGGGGGCGGGGGGGGGGGGGGAAGAGGGGAGATCAGGGAAACCATGGAGATGTTTCCTGATGCAACTCTACTCTTTTGAAGGAACGCTATAGAAAATCCTAGACCAATTTAACATCAGTATGAAGTTAAGACTTTCAATCTATAGTGATTGTTCAAAGAAATCTGAAATAACTCTTATCAGATAAAATATGCAGTGCCTATTTTTCTTCCTGAGATTTAAAAAGGGAAGCAAAAAAAGTTTTCAAGATGAGAGCTGAAATATCCCTTTCATTGTATCTCTCAGCTTCGGTCTCACTGAAATATTTCTAAAAATAGTTTCCTATTAACATTTCATTCACTTGTCTCTCCTATTTACAGGAAGATTTTTATATTAGCCTTAATTTTCCATTACATTTATTATAACACTATTACTAAACCCATGTCTGTGCTGTTCTGTTTTTGAAATTACCTTCCTCAGTGTACTCTCTCTACCTATAAGCACAATTTAATTTTTCAAGGAGAATTTGACATCTTCTTTCACCCAATCACTTTTCTGCTTTTCTTACAGCAGCAGCTGTTTCCTCTAAAGGATATACATTTTCTGGGGTTGTCCACTTACAAAAGCCAGTGTGTCATTTCTATCACAGAAGTTATTAGTTAGTAGCATTGCTCTATGCAGAAGTCTTGTACACCTTTTCCCACTATAGCATATATCAAATATGAAACTATGAAGGATCCTGGGTTGGGGGGGGAAAAAGGAGGCATGCTTCAGATCACATTGTACTTTGACCCACATTAGCTTGAGGGTTTCCAACAACAGGTGCGAGACTGGATCATCTCTAGTTTCCATTGAGGGGCCTTTCCTCACTGGAACCTTCAAGATTTTGTTTTTAATTCCAAAATGAATTTAGTCAGCTGCAAATGTGTTTTGTCATAATCAGTTCTAAATTTTAGACTCAGATTTAAGATCAGACAACTGTGATCATGCACTCTGACCTCCTGCACATTGCACTCCATAAAACCTCACCCATTCGCTCTCACCACAAACCCAGACCCTCTGGCTGAGTCACTGAAGCCCTCACATCATGATTTAAAAAGGACTTCAGTTAAAGAAACCATGATTTATTCTAGCTTCAAACTAGCAAGTGATTCATACTGTAGCAAAAAGTAACACCCCCCCCCCCCCATTAAGGTCTCTGATAGCATGTAGTTAGGAGGAAAATTCCTTCCTAACCACAAATATGGCAGTCAGTCCCCCCTCCCCCAGACACTTGGAAAAGAATTATCTTCAGTAACTCAGAGTCCTCACTCCTCTGGCCATTGGGGACATTTGCTACTAGCATCTGTACATGGACCACATGCTATTGTAGGCACATTTATCCAGTTTAGCTTTGAGGTCAGTCAAGTGTTCTACCCCACTGCTCCCCTTGGAAGGCTATTCCAGAACTTTACTCCACTGATGGTTAAAAACAACTAATATTGAGCCTAATTTTGCTGACAGAAATTTGTTCAAATATATATTAAAATCTGGTATTAACCATGTTGATTCAAAACCTTAATATTCCAAATATCCCAGGAAAGTCATTATTAAAATATTTAACCAAAAGTTCTCATTTTCTCTAAACTGAATTCCTAACATGAAGATTCTCTGCCACAAAAACATACCAGTTGTGCTGGTCATCAGGCAAAAAGGGGAAAAAAGTTTCTTCTTCACTGGACAGCTGTTTTTATGGTCTTCTGATCTTTCCAGCTTGTCATCAATTTCCGTTCATTTTCCCATCTAAACCACCACTGTGTTTCTGGCATGGACCAGAAAAGAGAGCAAGAGACACTCAAAGGGGGGAGAAAAAAAATATTCAAATGCTTATACAAATTCAATTTTGTGAAGTGGACATCTAGAAACAACTTTTATGGGAAGCCAGAGAGAAAAGTTGGATTCTGTGTGTAGCAAGGCTCTGTCTAATACTAGCACCAACTAACTAGATTCAGTGGTGAATAGGAGAAAATGCAATCTTTAAACAGGCATTTTTTCCATTTTGTTTTCACTGTGGAGACTTTTGAACATTACATGATTGTTTGAGAAGAAGATTGCCTTCGAGAAGGATATAGCCCACAGCGACTCATATTTACAGCACTAGCAACATGATTGTGGAACACTGAATCCCTCTGAACCAAGGCAGTGGGGATTTTTTCTATGCATCATTCAGTACTGTCATATTATTGGATTTTAAGGGGAAAGCCAAATCACTGCTGCACCCATCGGGGGTGGGGTGTTTGCCCCAAAGTCTGTACAAAGGGGGCCATGTGAGGTATCAAATGAAAGCTTATGTTTTACTGATTCTATGTATTGTACTCATGTACTTGTAGGATGTCTGTATGTGGAGTTATGAATATGGACTCTGAGCTTATACTGTGGATGTTCTCTGCCTGCTGTAAGGAAGTGATGGCCAATGAATGACTATGCTAACTAGCAGGGCACTAAGGACAATTGTTCTCAAGGTGCCCAATAAACACCTGAGGAATGCAGCTGGGAACATGAAAACCAGTCAGGGAATAATGGCTGTCACTATGTGAAACACAAACAGGTCACTTGACCATGTGACCTGCTCTGGCTAGAGAGATGTCAGGAGAGAGATAAGTACCATGAAGCGGGCTCTCTTGTCTCCAATTCTGCTACTGATCCCAGATGCAGCCTTGAGAGGGACAGAGAGCCGTGAAGGATTGCTGACCCGTCCTGACATACGATGTACACCAGAGACTTTTAAGCTAGCAGTTTATAACATCTCTGCTGAGAGCCTGCATCAAGAACTTGGTGATCGGTGCATATCATTTATTGTCCTTAACAACCTTACTCTCAAACTATTATTTCTTTTATTAATAAACCTTCAGTTTATAGATGCTAAAGGATTGGCCCAGCGTGATATTGTGGGTAAGATCCTAAGTGTAAATTGACCAGGAATCTGTGGCTGGTTCTTTGGGACTGGAAAGACCCATTGGGTGTAGGTGAGATTGGGTTCTATAACCCCTCACCTGTGTGCAGACAGGGGCTGATTGTGGCTGAGGGGTTTTGCTCATGAGGCTTCCTGCCGGCCAGACTGGCAGCTGAAGTACTTCTTGGTGTGACTGGTTTGTGGCCTATTTGGAAAAGGAATCCAGTCTGGGGCTGTAAGGAGCACTGGTTTTGAGCAATTCTCCCTGAGCGGACACCCTCAGCAGTGCCCAGACCTGGCCTGGTCCATTACAAGTACTTTCATTAATGATTCTACAGAGAAAGAACATATTGTACCACCTTCCTTCCCCTCCCCCCCCCAAAAAGCACTAATTTTGTCTTCACTTCCAGAGGTAGAAAATAGAATACAAATTTTACTCTCATTAATTTAAAGCATCACAAGTTATATCAGTGGCTAGAAAATGTGTGCATCCATAAGCAAACTAGGAAAGAAAGGTGTGCTTCAGGAGGAAGAAACTTTGTCTAGTAAACTATCCGTTTACACTCAGAGGCATAGGTTCACCCCAAAAATTAGTTGCATCCCTGACCATCTCAGCTGATCATCATTGATGGGCCTATTCTCCATGAACTTACCTGGTTATTTTTTTTTTAAACCTTGTTATAGTTTTGGACTTTCCAACAACATCCCCTTACATTGAGTACTGCAGGTTAATTGTGCACAATGCAAAGTACTTCCTCCTTATGTTTGTTTTAAGCCTGTATTAATTTGTGTGACCACTAGTTCATTTGTTGTTTTCTTCATGTAACATTTGCACATATTTTCTCCATATCATTCACATGTCTTCTAGCCCTCTATCATATCCCCCAGTCATCTGATTTCCAAGATAAGTCCCAGCCTTTTAAATCTTTTTTCATATAGAAGAGATACCCAGAGTCATTTTTCCCATTTCTGTACTTTTCCTCAATCATACCAGAACTGCATGCAGTAATGAAGGTGTGATCATATCATGGAATTACACAGTGGCATTAGGAAAAAAGCAGGACAAAATATCATGATAGTCCTTAATGTCATTAATCTGCCACTCTGAAAACATCCACAGAATATGAAGAACTATCCAGAATGATTCCAATATCTTTCTTGAATGGTAACAGCTAATTTGGACCCCCACATTTTATATGTATGGTTAGGACCATTTTCCAAAATCTACACATAAAATTTCATCAGCTATTACTTACCTAAAAATCACTCAGTTTTGTGAGATTCCTTTTCAGTCTGCTTTGGGCTTAACTATCTTTGGTAGTTTTGCCTCATTTGCAATTTTTGCCATCTCACTTCACCCCTTTTTCAGATCACTTATGAATGTTGAACAACACTGTCTCAGTATAAATTTTGTGGGGAACCTTCTATTTACCTCTCTCCATTCTGAGAGTTAACCATTTTTTCCTATTCTTTCTTTTTTATTTTTCCATCAGGTATTGATCCATGACCTTCCTTTTTATCCCATGAGAGCTTAGTTCACTTAAAAGATTTTAGTTTGGGACCTTAAAGGCTTTCTGAAAGTCCCAATACACTATATCCGCTGGTTCTCCCTTGTCCACGTTTATTGATGCTCTCAAAGAATTGTAATAGGGTGACGAGGCATGATTTCCATTGACAAATATCATGTTAACTCTTCCCCAACAAATTGTGTTCATCTGTGTGTATGTTAATTGTTCCTTATTATAGTTTTAACTAATTTTCATGGTACTGGCAATTAGATTGCTAAGCCTAACTTAGCTTAGACTCACCTCTGGAGTCTTTTAAAGAGATTGGTGTTACATCAGCCATCATTTAATCATCAGGCACAGAGGCCAATTTAAATGATTGATTATAAACTACAGTGAATGATATTTGATCATAGATTCATTATCAGAGTCATTTGAAACTTACTAGTTTAATTCTTAAGTCATCAAGCATCCTCAACTCAAGAAGTGTTGCACCCATCACAAGAGAATTCTATAGCAGATTTAAACTTTGCTTTAGCCTAATCCTGAGGTGTCATGTACTATATGCTACACCTTAGAACAACTTCAGTCTGAGGCTCACTTGCTGTGGCATCTTGCTGGGAATACATGGCACCCGTTTCCTTCACTCGCTGCCCATTGGTCTATGGGTAGAGTTTAAGGGTGGTCATGCCAGGGACAGCCCTAGACTAGCTGTCAGCAACTGGCACCTTAGGCGAACCATGCAATCGGCTCCCCCACCTCCAAACCCCTCTCTGATATCACGCCACCGTTTGGCGCCCCATTTAACTTAACACCCAAGGCGACTGACTAGTTCACCTATATGGACAGGCCACCCCTGGTCATGACTTACAAAGCTCTAAATGACAGATTCACCCTGAGGGATATTTTCCTTCCATGCCATATTGCTACTGTGATCAGCTAGTATCAAAGCTAGGTGCCCCCTCAGTATACAGAAGACAGGGTAGATAGTAGGATGTTTTCTATGAGGGCTCCAACTCTAGAAAGTGCTTCACCCTTCTTCTAAAATTAAGGCCCACCTCAATATTTGAACTGACATTTTTAATATCTAATTTAATATTTGTACAATACCTAAATAGATCCTACAAGCATCATAGTACAAATAGGAAGATATAATCCCAATTTAAATAACCTTAGCCAATGTTAAACATGATGCAACAAAAGAAGTCAGAAACAGTAGAGACACCCAGATGAAAGATAGAAGTAACATTAATAGTATCAGTTACTCAGGCTTGTGGATAACATTATCTATAATAAAAATACAATTAGCACAAATGAATACATGTCTATTGATTCATTTCTTGTGGGCATTACAGTAGAAACAGTTCTTATGGAGAGATATAAATGAAGATATCTTCTAGTCTTTAAAGATTAGAAGTACAGTATTCCTAGTTTTAACCATCATGAGCTAATATTCTGTTGTGAGAGCTGTGACATTTGAGAATCTGTTTTCATTCTTAATTTGCATAAATTTGTGATGTTCCTCATGAAATGGATATTGCAAAAATCTGTTTTCCAATAATTGTAAACAGTTTGATTGTTTCCATTAAGTCTATCTTTACATTATTTCAGGATATATCAGTAGTACTAGTGCATAGAGACAGGTCATATTATGACTTGACATGCCAAATTATGTACTACTGCAACTGACCTGTCCTGAAATAATGTAAGAAGAATTCTAAGTTGAACATTAGGTTTGAAAATGGATTTTTGTTCTAAAATAAAATTTTGGAAATGAAAAAAATGTTTCAGATACTACCTCACTATATCCCCCCTCAGAATTTTTCAAAATAAAAAAAAAATTAAGAGTTTTGTTGAAATGGAATTTTCCAACAGTAAGCTGTTTCAGCTAAGTTATTTTAACCAGCTCTAAGACTAATACATTGTACTGTATGTCCAAGCAAACTATAAGTCATTTTCAACTTCATACCACCACCCATACTAGGTCAGACCACAGGTCCATATAGCCTTCTTTTCTGACAGTGGACAGTGTCAGTTGACCTAGAGGGAGTGAACAGAATAGGTAATCATCAAGTGATTTATCTCCTGTCACTCATTCCCAGCCTCTGACAAACAGAGGCTAGGGATACCATCCCTGCCCATCCTGGCTAATAGCCATTGAACTGTGTTATAGTCTTGGCCTTCACAATATCCTTTGGCAAGGAGTTCCACAGACTGACTGTGCATTGTGTGTAGAAATATTACTTTTTAAATATTAAACCTGTTACTTATTTAATTTCATTTGGAGATCCCTAGTTCTTGCATTATGAGAGGGAGTAAACAGTACTTCCTCATTTATTTTCTCCTCGCCAGTCATGATTGTATAGAACTCTATCATATCCTCCTTTAGTCATCTCTTTACCAAACTAAGGAGTCCCAATTTTATTAATCTTTCATGCAGATGCTGTTGCATACCTCTAATCATGTTTGTCACCCTTTTCTGAAAACTTTCCAATAGATTCTTTTGAGATTGGGGGCCTAGCATTGTTTAAGATATACCTGAGATTTTATGGTATAATGCACACCTGCCTTTTAAAGGTCAAAATTCTTGAATAAACTAAACTCTTATCTATAATGCACACCCCCATTATACTCGAGATTTTAAGGTATGCATAGGAAGAAAGGGGCTTGTGCCTGCCACCGGTCCCCCTACCCGGCTGAGCTCATGCCTGCCTTGGGGACCCCCTGCCCAGCTGAGCTTGTGCGTGCTGAGCTCGTGCCTGCCGGGGGGAGGGAGAGAAGAGTCTCCCCGATCCAGTTGCCTGAGTGCTAAGCTTGTGCCTGCCAGGGGAGCCTCCCCCACTCAGCTGCCGGCATGCTGAGCTTGCCCCTGCCAGGGGAGCCTCCCCCACTCAGCTGCCGGTGCACCAAGCTCGCGCCTGCTACCCCCCGCCCAGCTCGTGCCTGCCGAGGGTGAGTTTAAAACTTTTTTTAAAAAGCCTCCTATGGATAATGCACACTCCGACTTTGATGTTAAAAAAATGGGGGGAAGTGTGCACTATACTCACAACTTTATGGTCGGTATATCTTGATTGAGAGAGAGAGAGAGACAGAGACAGACACACACACACACACACACACACACTACATTCTGTCTTATTAGCCATCCCTTTCTTAATGATTACCAGCATTTTATGAATGTCACTGCACATTAAGTGAATGTCTTCAGATAACTATCCATCGTGACTCCAAGATCACTGAGTGGTAAAAGCTAAATTTAGACCACATAATTTTACTGTGCATTACTTTGCATTTATCAATGTTGAATTTCATCTGTCATTTTGTTGCCCAGTCATCCAGCTTTATGAGATCCCTTTGTACTAGCTGCAAATTGTTACCTCACTGTTCAACATTTTTCATAAATGATTTGGGAAAATGAGTAAATAGTCCCAGTCCAGACCTCCATAAGACACCACTATTTACCTCTCACTATTCTGTGATCTGAGCATTTATGCCTACCCTTTGTTTCCTATCTTAAGCTGTGTCTAGACTGCAGGGTTTTTTCGGAAAAAAAAGTAGCCTTTTTTCGAAAAAACTTCATCTATGTCTAGACTACAGCTGTGTTCTTTCGGAATTAAATCGAAAGAACGCGGCTTCTCTTTCAACAGCAGTACTCCTCATTTCACAAGGAAGAATGCCTTTTTCGAAAGTGCTCTTTCGAAAAAAGGCATTCTTGAATGCAAACAGGGCTTTTTCGAAAGAGAGCATCCAAACTGCCTGTGTGCTCTTTGAAAAGAGCGGCTTGCTTTTTCGAAAGTACTGCTTGCCATCTGGACGCTCTTTTTTGAAAGAGGCTTTTTCAAAAGTATCTTTCAAAAAAGCCTCTTTCAAAAGAGGCTTGCAGTCTAGATGTAGCCTTAGCTAGATAAGAGGGAAGATCTTCTCATGGACTGTTATCCCATGACAGCTTGCTTTGTTTAAAAGCCTTTGGAGAGGAACCTAGACAAAGGCTTTCTGAAAATCTAAACACACTACATCCATGGGATTCCCATGCCAAAAGGGAAGGGAACAACACTCAAAAGAATTCTAATAGATTAGTGAGGCACAATTTCCCTTTACAAAAAAATCAAGTTGACTCTTCCCTTATCACATTCATCTGTGTTTCTGAAAATTCTATTCTTACTTTAAATTTCAACCAGTTTGCCCAGTACAAAAGATCAGACTTACTAGCCAGCAATTGGTATAATCACTTCTGGAGCTCATTTTAAAAATTGGTATCACATTAGATATCTTCCAGTCATTTGGTACAAAAGCGGATTTAAAGGATAGATTACCAACGAGTTTTTGAAATTTGCAAAATCACATTTGAGTTTTCAGAAATGTGGGGTCAATACCTGGTATGCTTCTAAAAAGCACATGCAGACAAGGTAATATGCTATGTTTATTTAAAGTATAGCATAGATATCAGTATGTGTATGCACTCACACCACACACAGATCCTGCCAACTGGTATTGTAATTACCAGACCTTTATCATTGTTTGAGTTAGTTTAGTGGCCACCCAGACTGAACATGAACCAGACTGTCAATCACAATCCAATGCTCTGTTTCTGGATGGACTCTACGCCCCTCAGTTCTCACTCATCTCTTAAACTAAGAAATCTTCAAGTAAGCCTATGGATTTTGCTGTGTCCAGCTTGGGTTATCACACTGGTTGTTTTCACATTTCTCTTTCATCAGCAGCATGTTGTTTCAACAACTATCCCCCTCTCCTTATCTTATTGATTTAGAGCAGATGACTTTTGCACTACAAGATCATCAATCTGCACTCTGTCCATCACGGTCTCAGGGTGATGACACTTGTCTGGTTTCCTCACTCCCTCTTCTGTAATTTACTGGCACTTTTCCTTATTTATTCACATTTCACACATACCTCGTTCATGCACAGAGCAGTATCATGATTTTAAAAACAAAAGCTTTTCACAGAGCTAAACAAATCTAATCTTACTAAACTGACAATGAAAAAATTAGCTTAAAAACCACACATCATACAAATTATGCTACCAAAATGAATGTAAAACATTGGAAATGAAAATAATTTCATCAATGTGTCTTACATACTATTTGGTTCCAGTTACTTATTACTGTTCAATTTATTGATTTGTTCCAAAACCTTCCCTAACATTTCAGTCTGAGACACTTCCTCAGATTTGTCACCTAAAAAGAATGGCTTAGGTTTGGTAACCTCCCTCACATCCTCATCCAGGAAGACCAATGCAAGGAATTTTTAGTTTCTCCTCAGTGGTTTTATCCTTGAGTGCTCTTTAGCATCTCAGTCACCCAGTGAGGCCACTCCACCCCAAACAGAATAGGCAACAGAGGGTGTTCAAGAAGTGAATGCCTCCCAGTGATTCCACGTATGCACCTGGGGCTATGTCTAGACTGCAGGCTTCTTTCAGAAGAAGCTTTTCCAAAAGAGAGCTTCCAGAAATTTTTCTTCTGAAAGAGCATCCACACTACAAAAGTGCATCAAAAAAAGATCTGCTTTTTTGAAACATAGCATCCACACTGAATGGATGCTCTCACATTTCAGCTGTGATTACTACGGAGAGAGTGGCCACCAGCATACTTGTACTTTTTCCTCTTTCTTCTTCTTTCAAAAGAACTCCCTCTTCCCTGTCCTTACACGCCTTTTTCTGAAAGAGCTTTCAGAAAAAGGCTTCTTCCTCGTAGAATGAGAATTACCAACATTGGAAATCCCATTTATTCTTTAGATTTTCTTTTAGAAGAATGCAGTTGCAGTGAGGACGTAATTGAAGTTCTCTCAGAAAAACATCAATTTTTCTGAAAAAAAAAAACAAAACAAACCCACTGTAGTGTAGACATACCTGGGACATCATTTTGTGAATTTGAGCTTATACCACGTAGACAGAGTCCACCATCAACAATTTAAGGATTCCCAACATTCTTTTTCTCTCCACTCCTTCCATGCCCACTTGCTAGCCACAGGATTAAAAATGCCAGGCTATCTAGTTTGAATCTTTATATTCAGTCCATGTTCTAAGGCAGTTGGTTCTAATATGCTGCAATTTTCTTTCCACTCAAATCATGGTAGAAGTCTCTCTTTGGCCCATTAGCTTTTATCTTACAGATGAACCAAACTTGCTGCTTGTTATGTGAATGAATGAAACTTATTGGTGCCTCCAAGATCTCAAGAGGACAGATTTTTTTTCCAGTAGTGACTTAGCTCAATTACTTTGTTAGGGAAACTTTAGTCTCAGAACTGGAACTTGTCATGTGCTTATACAAGCAGATGTTCATGAAAATGAGAGAAGAGGAAAAATACTTTAAAATAGCATCTTGTGGAATCATTGCACAGAATGGCTGTCAGAAAGCTGAAAGATCCCCATGCCTTTTTGTGTATTGCTGATTTTCTCTGTAAAAGTTTACATTTTAATCTTCAGGGAAGCTCATATCTTTCTACAAACTAATTGCATTCATTCAAAAAATGTTCAGCCCAGCTACCTTGAGTACTTTCTTTTAATTAAATATTACAGGATATTTTAGTTTGACACTCCAAGGATTCTTGAAAATATTTTTATATTTACTTATACCGAGGTAATGGTCAAGCTCTGGGCAAGCATCCCTTCTTGGACACAAACAGCTGTGAGGAAAGGCACCTATCAAAATTCACTTTGAAGCCTTGAAAGTCTAAACTGGGGCTATTCACTGCTGTGGGTTTAGCATCCTTTTAAGATCCTTCATCTATTGCTGCAAAGTCTTCACTTGAAAGATGAAGTACAGCTCCCTACCCGGTTACCAGCATTGTCCCCTCCAACACCTTCTTAGCTTAAACAGACTCTCTCCAAGAGGATCTCCAGTCAGGTGTGTCACAGATCTACAGGTGTGAAAAGCGCCCCTCTTACCCAGACCACTGCTGGGGTCAGCCTCTGCCTCTTTCCCCAGGAGCCAGTGCTTGCAGCTGGTTTCTGGGGGTAGGGAGTTCAGCTACTCCTTTTGGGACTCCTTTCCCTGCTGTTTCTGTTTTAAAGTTGTATGGTTTCCTGACATTCTCTGCTTCTCCTCCATTCTCTCACTCTCCCCTTCACTTTCCAACTGGGGAAGCTTTTAAAGGCCTCCAGCAAGCCAGAAGTGGGGTCAGCTGTCCCCAATCTGCCTGGTCAGTTCTCTACCAGCTGCCTCTAATTGTCCTGCCAGCCACCACATCTATTTAGCAGGCCTTTTACCCTTTTTGGAATGCTTTTCTCCCACTCTGTAGCAGCCCTCTGGACTGATTGTGCCACATAGGTTAACATATCAGGGCATGTGATAGGTGTCATGAGAAATTTTCCCCAAGATACTAAATGACTATTACTCTAACACCATGAAAAATACCAAAAAAAAAATCTATACAAAACGAGAGCAATACTCCAACATTGTGAGGCAAATGAGACAAGGAAATGCATTTTGATCTGGGTCCTCTGGGCAGATCTATGGTTTTTCTGTTGCAGAATTATAGCTTGACTTCTGAACTATTTCTTTCAAGTACCTAAAAAAAGGGGTTAATATAATTAGTCTCCTCAACTTCTGACAAGAAGCTCTGGGGCTTCAATTACAGCAAGGAAGATTTAGGTTGGACATTAGGAAAAACTTCATAACTGTCAGGGTAATTAAAATCACTAGAATAGATTGTGAATCTTTGTCATTCAAGATTTTTAAGCCTAGGTTAGACAGTCACCTGTCAGGTATGATCTAGATAGTGCTTGGTTCTGCCAGGACTGTAGGAGACTAGCAGTGATGACCTCTTTAGGTGCCCTCCAGTTCTATGATTCTATGGAAGCTCCCCTCCTCTCTAGTTCAATTTTTTTCTCCCCACTGACCTCAACTTTATTTTTTTTTTTACACAAATAAATACCACTCCACTGCAATATAAGTCTCTTCCCTTCATGTTTGAAAGTCCTTAAAATGAAAGAAATATGACCCACCATCTCCCGATTTCTTTTCTCCCCATGACAATATGGGTGCCATATCTGCATTTCCAAACAACCAGTGTCCTACCATTGATCATGGTACATTTATTTAAGGACAGTCTCCACATATTACACTAAAGTAATTTCTGTAGCAAAGCCATTGACTTTTTTTGTTGAATTGCCACTTTTTTTGTTGAATTGCAAAGCGCCACTACGGGCTAGATTGCATTATACTAAAAATCTCAGTTTACGGGGTGGTGCATTTGTGCCCCATTGCATCACCTTAATAGCAGCAAAGGGAAACAGGACTCTGAGGCATGACATAGGTGAACCAGATTATGCAATCAACAAAATAATACTCAGCCACACTGACTGTCACATACTTCTCTCTAATTGAAGGGTCCATGAATGTCACAGAAGGGTCTGGAATGTCATGCCCCTGTGTGAGTATGTAGCCTAGGTTTCAGTCAGGTCCTTCGGGACTGACACATACTTAGCTGTCTGAATTCCCAGGGCCAGGGATGCATGGCAGTTGCTCATCAGATGTCTGGGGCCACCATCCAGGACAGCTGGGAAGTTACTACACAGCCATGGCCCCAACTTCAACCGTGAGGAAGGGCTGGAGCTGGATTAGGGCCACGTGGTAGCTGCTGCTGGCGCAGGCCATGGGGCAGTTTCTGGGGCTGCCTTGTGACAGTGTTGTGCCAGGGAGCTACTGTGCCAGGGCAGCCAGGTTGCCGTTCTTCTGCCATCGTCACTGGCAGAGCAACACTGGAGGTAGAGGCTTGTGTTTTGCTTAAAGTATCAAATTATGAGTCTGAGATCAGAGAACTCAGCAAGGGAAGGCAAAGCGTCTTTATTTAATTATTAATGAAGCTGCTAAAATGTAAGTAGGACTATTACTGACCCATAATTGGAAGTGAAGTTAAATCTCAGCATGCCACTTCAGAAAGGTTGACCTGAATACACTTCAAAAATGTCATTCTGCTGGTAGGGCAATTCTTGAATTTCTGAAATGGTATAAATGAAGGGTGGTGTTAATGTGCTAAAAATAAAGTGCTCAAATATAAGTAATGATTTATTACTAAATATGACTTCACATTAAATGGTGTTCAAATGCTTGGCCTAATTAGCCCTTTCAAGACTTGTGGCTCTGCCACTCATCTTGCCATGATGAAGATAGCAGGAGAAATGCTTGCATTAAAACTTTCTTGTAGAGCACCCAAATACTATGATTTAAAGACAGACACGTGTATCTTAAGAACAATTTTGTCAAAAAATGTAGAATTTGAAATTTCAGATAAGGCTTATACATAAATACTTGAGCTAGTTCTAAGTGATGAACCAGGACAGCCTTGAAGTACATGCTTACATCCCTCAGAAGTAAATGGAAAGTGAGTACATACTTGAAGTCAGGCATGTGCTTAAGAGCTCTCTCAAATAATGACTGCTTTCCTATAGTGTACCTCAAGCATTACGTATTTTGGAAATCATTCATTAGACCTGGTCAAGAATTTGACAAATATTTTCTTTAAAAAAAAAAAATCAAATTATTCACAGAATAGGCTTGGTTGACAATTTTTGACCACCACAACAGTTGGTCAGGCTACTGCAAAATTAAAATATCTAAAGGAGCTTGAAAATGTTGCCAAAGGTCTATTAAATACTGTAAAATATATCAATACTTGTTCATATACAAATACTGAATAAAAATATTTTATTTGCCTTTGGATTTGCTATTACCAGAATTCCCTACTGGCCTGTGAATAAATTCTGTGTTACCAACCCCTCCCCCATCATATCCAGGCCTCATCTACTTCAGAATCTCTTCCAATTCTATAAGCTCTGCAGATCTTAAGGCCCTTAGCAGAAACAGTCTGGTTAAAGACACTAAGGAGTCTGCATGTCATAGATATACTACAATGGAGGCAGCTAAAAGTTCCTTTTCCTGTCATAACAGGGACTCTGTAGAACCTGTAGTTAATTTTTCACTGGGTCCAAAACCTGTATTTTTATGGAGTCATGATTATTTGTTTGTCAGTAGAAAAATATATTTGACATTTATCCTACCCGTGATGGAGTGGAAATTTCAACTGGAAGACTAGTAGCCCCAAGAACTAGAAAATCATCCATCATCTGTTTCCATTTCTTACCTGTCTAAAAGGATCCATTGAAATAAATTCAACTGGAATTGCCATAAGGGTTATTTTCTGGGATTTTCTAGGAAATTATTTCTTACAGAATGCAGGAAAGAAAAGGATATCTACAATAGAGCTTGTTAAATACTACATATGGACTACGTTACACATTCATTTTTGTAATTTTTTCATTAAATAATTTATTTCAACAAGTACTTTTTCCACCGTTTACAGAACTGGTTGAATCTGTTCAAATACCATTTGTCAGAAAATTTGATTGAATCAGTGTTATTTAAAATAATGTATTTGACTCTTTTTGGTGATATTCAGCTAGCTCTAGTCTATGCTGCAGAATCAAGTTACCTGAATATAAATAAGTATATAAGTGATGATGTTAGACTTTCACACAAAATAATGATATGTTTTTCCAGCAGAAATCATAATAGCTGTTTTAACACCACTTCATGTGCTATGAAATCAGAAACAGGATAGTAATGAATTGGAGCAAATGGGTACCTTGAATTTTAAATCACTGTACTTGAACAAAAATGCTTCTTTGATGGTGGTCTGTTTTTATTTTTTTATATTAACTTGGACTATCCTAGCCTCTTCATGTTATTTTTTAAAAGCTTCATTCTTTTAACTTGCAGGAAGGAGGCTTATATATCCAGATATGCTTACAGTTTAACAGCTTGCATCTCATGTAATTTTTTTTCATTTAATTGTCTTCAGAACCTTACATCCAAGAGTTGAACCAATAATTCAGTTGACAAATGTTTGTTACATAATCTTTAGTTATGTAATCACATCATAGGCATGCACAGCACATTTTGTTAGGGTGTGCACCTAAAATTTTTTTTTTAAATGTACTCTTTCACCCCCATTAGCCACACCCCTGACCCCCATTAGCCACACCTCTGGAGGTAACACTCTTGGGGTAAGATGAACACATGACCAGAAGTAAAAGGTGTCATGTGACCCTCCCCTCTAAGGACTTTTCCCACCATCCTCCTTGCATGAGGGGGGTTTGGTGGGGACCAAACTAATCCCTATTGAATAGGGATTAGTTTGGCCCCCAACAACCCACCCCCCCCCCCCCAAGCAACTATCCTGCAATTGCATTAACCCAATGTTTATAACATTAACTCAGGTGCGGAGAGGCTGGGGGAAGTGTTCCTTCTAAGAGTTTCCTCCAATGAACAGAATGAATTGTGTTGTGCACCAGTACTGAGTACATATGGCTTGTTTGGATGTGCCACTGTGGCATCTAAGTTTTTAATAAATATCTTATAAACCTCTACCTTTTCCCTCTGCTGCCGTGTCTCCTCCCCTTGCTCCATCAGCTCCCCTGGTACCTGCTGCCCCCAACCTCTCACCCACCTCTGCTATCCTGATTCCTGCCCTTCTCACTGCCCTCAGCCTTCCTGAGACCTGCCCCACTCCACCAGCCCTTCTCTCCCCCTGTGCCCACTCCTCCAGTACCCCAACTCTGATTATGTGAGCTAACTCTCCTCCTCTCCTCACACCTCTCTCTACACCTCTTCCCTGCCTCTCTCCTCCGGTGCTGGTACCTCCCCTGCAGTTGTCTGCCCTTCTGCTTCATCCCCAGAAACTCCTGGCACCTGCACCTTCTCTTACCCCTGGATCTTCCTGGTGCCTCCCCCTTCCCTCATTGCCCCTGTCCCATTTTCCTTCCTTCTCCCTGATGACCCCTGCCCCTCTCTGGAGTCCTGCCCCCCCCCCCACACACACACACACTTAGGGGTGATCCCAGAGGGCTACTGGTGGGTTCTGTGGCTTCCATGAGTAATCCCCTCTACTGGGGCCACTGAGACCCACCATAAGAGAGGCCCAGGGTGTTCTCCAGCTGGCTCAGGTAGGCTGCCTTAGAGAGTCCAGGTTGAGAGGCCTTGCCAATTCATCTCATACACCAGACAGTATCCAGTGTTTCTAGCCATATGGTTTCAGAGCAAGACCTTCTCACTGGGACACATTAAGCAGGCCTGGATGGCTGCCTGGGAGCGTATGTATCTGTGCACTGGAGAGATGGACACTGTCCATCAGGGCAGGGAAAAGAGCAACAATTTTTCTTGGGTGGGGGCAACTGCAAGGCAGTAGCCTTTTCCCCCCCTCTTGCAAAAGCCTACTTTCTGATCTGCCCAGGGTATTTTAACCCTCCCCCTGACTCTCCTGCACTCCTGCCCCAGGGAATCTCCCCTCCCAGGGCACAGGTAAAACATTTCCCAGCCCAGTGCCATCTCATGGGAGCAGATTTGAGCCCAATGTGGCTGAATCCACAGGCAGGCTGGGGAGCCGAAGGTCTTCTCCCACGGGGACTAGGAGAGGACCCGGTTGTGGGTCTCTTCTCTTCCCTTATCCTGGCTCAGCATCTCTAAGGGGATTGCCCCGCCACACTCCTGCTCCACATCTCCCTCCTCCAGCAGCCCAATCTGTGGAGTGCTTTCTCAGGAGGCTGGGCCCTAAACTGCACTCTCCTTGAACCTGAAGTGGTTTAGTGTCTGTACTGCTTCTCGGTGGGGACAGGGGCCTCAGCTCGGGGACTTGGCTAAGGGAGACCAGCGGAGCTGGCCCAGCAGGACCGGGCAGTGAGGAGCCCCAGAAAGCAGGAAGGTGAGTGGCAGTGGTCATGTCAGCACCCCAGGAGGCACCCCCTAGGGGTCATTTGTGACCTCACCCCAACACAACTTCTATCTGCACAACGAAGATAAGGCCGCTCAAGGTCGCTGGGGTGTTGTGAAGATAAAATTCACTAATGTCTGTTAAAAGCTCAGATACTATGATGAGAGCACCGTAAGACAACAAGGAGAAAGTGAATAATTCTCTGTTCTGTATAGGATTTGGATGCTTTCCATTAAATAGGGTTGGGGCAACAGATCTAATGATGACAAAAGGAAATATTGAACAACCCATTTACTCACTTAGGCAGGGGCCTAGGAAAATACACTGTTATGCAATGAAAGACTGTCATAATGCATAAGCACAAAAGTGCTGAATTAAGTAGTACAAGTAACTAATTCTGGAATCTCAACTCTTGAGTGCTTGACTTTGCAACCTTAACATTCTTTTAATGTAGTTGCATGACATGAGAAGTTCAGTGACAATTATCATAAACCATTGCAACAGATTTCTCACACAGCAGCTCAGTTCCAAAGAAGTGTCATTAACCATTTGACACCCAAAGTATTAAAAGGGGATCTAAGAAATCGTTAATTTAAGCTTTTAGCAATAAAGTTGTAATTAAACAAAATACTCCTTAAACTTTGGTTTTCTATTCTCCACAAAAGTTATGTCATTGCTTCTCTAAAATCCAGCCCTTTCCCCAGCAGACTTCAAATCAAACTCATATTTAGCGTGGGTGCATCTACTTTAGTGTAGCTAATTGTTCAGTTAAAACTGAACAAAAATACAGATAATTAAGTTACTTGAAATGTGTCAAGGTAGTTGCAGTTAGAAATAGTCTATAAATTGCTATGAAGTTCATGTTTCCACAATCATAGACCAGTCTATCAAGATGAATTGTTTTATCAGAGAAATACCAAGTGTTTTGATTTATATTTTATACTATTCATCCTCAAAGTTACTAATACCCATAAGGACACAAATCAGGCTTTTAGCAAAAGTAAACAACTACTTGATTGAAATTATTTTCAAATAGTTTTGGAGGGTGTGAGAGAAAGATCTGGAAAATAAATAAGTGTTTTGTTGCTGTCAGACTGCTATATGCTGTGTCAATTTAGTAAAACTTGGCCTAGTTTCCAAAGTGTGGAAGTTCCAACAATGATATACAGGAATATAAAGACTGCAAGAAGTGGGCATAGGGTGATTTGATTAATCAGGGTCCTACTGTATTTACATCAGAGAACACCAATATATTTGGTAGCACTTTTCCCCCATTGGTGACTGGCATTTACATCCCTACTATTTCCCTAGGTAACAATATATTTCTCTAATTCATTCATAGCTGATAAAGTGCTACTCATTGTTTCAGCTGAATGTTAAATAAGTGATTTAGAGAAACATTCATTCAACAGATATCCCTCAATCTTTGATCTTAATTAGTCAGATTAGATGGTAACCATTTTATGTACTCAAAAAAAGTCTGACCAGATGACTGGTCAAAACCTATTGATTAATGTCTGTGCCCACTGGAGTATAAACATAATTAATTCAAATTAGTATCTGCTATAACTAGCACTTCATATCTCAATGTCAAATGTTTTCATGCAATATTTAGCTGCTGTTGGATAAACCCTTGAGAAGTTTGAGATTATTCATCCCAGTCAAATTGGCTAGATTCTTCACCTTACTCTGCTGCCAGAAACTAGTGTACAATATTGTAAACTGAAAAAAAAAAATAAGATAAAGACAGTATTTCTAGAAAGTGAATTTTCACTCACATTTAGGTCAAGACTCTATTCATCTCTGACAAATGCAACTAAGTAATCATCAATCTCACATCAGAAGTCCATATACCTGTTAGAGCATGGGGAACAGCATAGTTCAGTGTTCTTTAAATAAATGGAAATGAACAAATGTTGTTCTCTTGGATGACCAGACATTACAAGTATAAACAATTTACTAATTGTTATTAGTAAATAACCAGACAGGAAAATGTGTAAAATTTCATTCTATAATTAGTGTACTACAAGTTTTAAGAACTGTGGTGCCTGTTCTGCATCTTTAAGCCATCAGAAACACCTGCTACATTCATTGTGGCTTTTGGCAGGTGGCACAGACTACTGCAATCTCTGGGAGTTTGGCAGTTCTCTGCCAAGCAGACTCAGCAATGTAGGAGCACAGATTTTACAGATTCTAAACAGAAGAGATCATTTTGTGATCTAGTCTAACCATTGGAGATAATTTACCAAGGAGTCAATCTCACTGTTAAAATGTTTGCCCTTATTTCTAGTCCAACTTCTACCCATTGGTTCATATATACCCTTCTCCACATATTGAGGAGTCCATTGAATGTGTGTCCCCTATGTAGGAGGTTACAGACTAATCAAATCAACCCTTAACTTTCTCTTTATTAAGGAGACCAGTCTATTTAGTTTGTGTCCATCATTATGAGGTTTTTTTTCAAAGTCTCATAATTCTTGTGGCTCTTCTCTGAACCCTCTCCGATTTAACATCCTCCTTGAATTGTTGACACCAGAACTAGACACTGGTGTCTAGCAGTGGTCACACTAGCCAAATATAGTCAGAAAATAAACCTGTCCACTTCTATTTAAGATTTCCCTCATTTATACTTCCAAGTATCACATTAGCCCTTTTGGCCACATTACACTAGGAACTCATTTTCAACTATTATTCACCAACTCCCAACTTTTTTGGAATCACAGATTATCAGGATAGAAGCCCGCTCCATGTAATTATGGCCTGCACTTTATTCCTAGACATATACATTTATATTTAATCATTGGAAGTGTTTGCTTGAACTCAGCTTATCAAGAGATTCAGATCAATCTCTTTCAGTGATCTGTCCTCTTCATTACTTACTACTTCCCAATTTTAGGCTCTTTTACTATCAGTGATGGTTTTATATTTTTTCCTGGGTTATTAATAAAAAGAATTGTTCAATGTCTTAGGGGAAAATAACTAATCCCTGTGGAACCCCACTAAAACACACTTGTTTGATTATTTCCATTTACAACTTCATTGAGACCCATTAGTATATTTTTTAATATCTAGTACCATCTCAAATGCCTGACAGGAGTCTATGTATACAATATCAGCACTATTATCTTATGAACCAAACTTGATCTTTTTGGGGAAAGGTGAGATTACTAGTTAGTTTGACAAGATGCATTTTTCATAAAACTAGGTTAATCTGGTAACAAGCCTAGACCATTGCCTATAGCTTGTTATAAGTATACCAGTTGTTATAGTTATTGCGGAAAACAATTAGAAATTACTTTCTGAAATCCTAGCAAAACTAATAAGCCCGAGGGGAGGGGGGCAGTAAATGATCCTGAGAAAGAAACATGACCCTGTGCCCTCCAGGACTTCAAGTTTTTGCAAGATGGAAAGTTTGGCAACAGTTAACCAGACATCTTTCATACATCAATAGTTAACTGATAGAAAAACTCCACTTTGTTGAGCAGAAGTTTGGGTTTTATTTTTCGATATAACACTAATAAATTGTGCGTGCGTGTGTGTGTGTGTGTAAATAAAACAAAGAAATCAGAGTTCACTATATATATAAGTACTTTTCAGGTTCCCCTACAGACAGAAGGCTGGCCACTGAACATCTTCAGTTACTCACTTGAGACCCCCTCAGGAACCTGGGTAAATAGGAAGCTGGCAATAATTTGGTGTGCTTTATTAACTTGTTGCAAATGCATGTAACTTCTAGAGAGTAAAGTAGAAACTGAGTGAAAACACTTGCTTTTGCCTCAGCCATCTGCTGGCTGTATTCATTTCCTGCCATCACCTTGCAGAGAATAGAGTTGCCAAGATCTTTCAGCAGTAGCAACCATGGACTCGACCTCCTTCGTGTCTGATGCCTCCCTCACTATTTCCTTTCATCTTTCCCTGTTCACTGTGGAATGGTTTAGTTTCTGTAGACTAGCTCTGCACCAGTCTACTGTATCATCTACCCATTCTCTGTGGGGTCTGCCGCTCCTATTCAGACCATCCATTATGCCAAATACCAGTGTCTTAACTTTTAGCTCGTCATTCATTCTGCAGATACGCCCGAATAGCTGTGACTTCCATTGTGTAACCTTCTGCAGTAGGTTCTCTTTCTGCTGTATCTTCCTATTTAATTCCTCGTTGGTGACCTTCTGCATCCATCCCATTCGCAGGATCTTTCTATAACGCCTTCAAATGCCAATATCCTTCTCTTCAAATCTTTTGTTATCACCTATGTCTCATGTCCGTACAACATGCTGCTACATATACACATTTTCAAAATGCTCAGCGTTCAACATTCATTCCTAAGCTAATCACTTTACGTTTCCAGATCTTATCACCTTCACTATTCCCTTCTTACAGTCTAGATTATACATCATGTTGCTCCCCAAATACGTGAACTTCACTACATTCTCTAGTTCGATCCCATCCACACTGATCTTCCTTTCTATTTCCTTATCTCGAAATACCATTGTCAAAACCCCAGTTAATACCATCATTCTCCCTCTAAACCAGATTTTTTTTAAACTAACATAGCCATCTTCCTTAATTGTAGGATTAGGGCTTTTGGAGTTTTCTGCCACTAAAATCTTCCTCCCCCGTGACTTGGCCCAATTGTTTTCAGCTTTGTGAAACTAGTCCTTTTAAAGCACAGAGAGATTATACACATGTATTTATCTCACTGATCTAGATTTTATGTTGCCTGCACATTTAAAATGTAATCAAGTCATGGTCACTTGTACCTAAGCTACCAATAATTTTTATTTGTGTAGTTTTTATATGTCAAGATGAGTTATAATATAGAATTACCTTATATTGTACACAATACTTTCTGAATCAGGGAATTGTCATCTAACATATTTAGAAATCCTAAGGATGTTTCAGTGCTGGCAGCACGAGACCTCCAGTATGCCACTCAAATCAAAGTCCCCCATGATCACGCAGCACTTTTGTATGTGTGTACATTATGACCGGCTCTTTATGAACCTGTTTCCTAGTGTGATTTTGTGGTTTGTAGCCAATACGAACTAATACCCCATCTTGTACTTTATTGGTTAGGACACAATGCTGCCTTATGTATCAAAGATCACTTTGTGCCCCACTTCACAGAGCACTACACCTAGCGCTGAAGAACTGGCCCATAATATTTAATTAAAAAAAAAGTTCTACCTAGAGTCCCAATGAACTTTATCAAGAAATGCAATTCTTATAATGGAAAAAGTAACAATACAAATACATTGCCTTTGGGTGCAAAATAAACTCCATGCATTTTTAATTAACGGAGCCAATGAAATGGAAGACTTCCTTTTAATTTAAGTTGCTTTTATCTTTAACTTTGAAACCAAAGCAAGCATTCTATAATATTACTGCAATTTAACAAGCTGCATTTAATAACATCTTTTAATTATATATGTATGTACACAATGTCCCTAAGGATTGGCTAGCCATAAGAGGGTCTGGAATGGTGAGCAAGTGGTGATTCCTTCTCCTCTTTCTGGCCCGACATGGACTGCATTAGCATCACACAAAGCTGCATCCCCTGTCCTAACTTACTCCCTGGTGATGTCCCAAAGTGAACAGAGAAGGACAGAGAATATTTGGAGCTATGATTCAGCTTATTAGCTGTGCAGAGAGAATACACTTTACTTTTTGGGCACGGCTGTCAGGGCCAGCTTTAGGAAGTGTGGGGCCCAATTGGAACCTTTTTGATGGGGCCCCGGCAGCCAGGATTGTGGTGGGGGGGGAGGGGAAGAGAGAAGCAAGCACACACAAAAAAGTCACAGCCCCTTTAAATCCCCACCTTCCCACCAAACTCAAGGGCCAACTCCCCCTCCCGCAGCGCAGGGAAATCCCTGCTCTCAACTCACCCCTCCTGCAGCACACAAGTCACCATGCTCCTTTGGGGCCAACACCCCCTTCTGCAGTGCTCCCAGCACACCAGATCACTTCTGGATTAGGGCGCAGTGTCCTCATGCTTTAGTGCGCGGGGCCCTTTTAGACGCGGGGCCCAATTCAGGGGAATCAGGTGAGTTGGCCTAAACCCAGCCCTGACGGCGGTCTTCATTAGAGAGCTTTGAGAGTCATTCCTTCCCAACAGCACTCTCTCACTCTGAGTGAGCTATGCAGGAGTATATTTCCATGATTTCTGATTTAGGCTCAGAATTCACAAGCCCTTTTTATCTGAAGAGGCACGGTATGGCAAGAGCAGGAAAAAAATAAAAGATGGATTCAGCCAACATCCTGAGAAACAGACTGTATACATTTGTGCTCATTTCCCTTATAGAGATTAACTATCATTTCTAAAATGCTGAAAATTAAGGACCTAATCCTTCAAAGTACCGAGCACTCCCCATTTTAGTTAAAGTTGGTCAAATTCTGATCTGTTGTACCAATGAAAATAAGGGGCAACTCCACTACAGTAATAAATTAATGGAATATTTCTAGATTTACAACAGAACTTAAAGGGGAGAGCTGAGGGAGCACAGCATTTTGTAGGAATGGAGCCAACATTTGGTGGTATCTGTATCTGAAGAAAGGAGACAAAAACATATGCTGCTACTTATGTACTAAATGTCGCTTTCCTTTTAAAATTGTTCTTACTGTAAGGTTGCTATTGCCTGTTTCCCCATGGTAACCATAAAAAATTAATTTATATTCTAAATATTTAAATCCCAATCAGACCTGCTAGCATTTTGAAAAACAAACACAAAGAATTCATGTGATTACTTTGCATTAAGCCAAGCATCACTGGAAGTTTGTATCTACTGCAAATGTTTGAATTTAGGGATAGAGATTTCTTAGCAGCTTTAAATGTAATGTATTCTGGGATAATCTTTTTGTTCCCAGAAAAGCTCGTTGCAACACATTTTAGTAAACTGTCAGGTACTGGAGTGCAAGCTCCTGCATATTTTTACACTGTAAATTAAAACATTAATGAATTGCCATATTAGGGAGTAAGCAAGTTTTTTTAAAATGTTTGCAGTGTTTAGGCTGACATGAATTTAGAGTTATCAGCACTGAAATTCCACTAAATCCATTTAAAAAAAAACAAAAAAAGCAGCCTTACCTAATCATTAGAAGTCAGCATTTTGAGAGCTAGCACAAAGCAATGCCTTAGCAGTTATTATTTAGCTTATATTGTATGATCTGTGAATCTGAGACTGTCTATTTGTTCTCTATACACCATGTAGTACAAATGTGTCCTGTTCTAGTACTCCTAAATGCCATCATAGATAAATGCAAATATCTGTTTCAGTTTTGCTCAGAGGTTCCAGTAAGTATAAAGTCATGATCCCTACTGCAGAAGATTTATAATTTAACTGGCACAAGGTACATATTATTCCAACCAGGAAAAAAAAACCAAGGAAGACACAGAGGATAATATTAATAAGATCAGACATGAATAGAGGTTGCTATTGCATAAATTGATGGTTCCAGATTATTCGAAAGTTCTCTCTTATTGCCTGTTAATATTTAAGGTACCTGTTGACTTTGTAGTGACAGGTGAAAAATAAAGAGGTCCATTGCTAATTACTGAACTGCAATATTTCCCAATTAGCCATAGAAAATTTGAATAGTTCGGTATTTATGGATTCCTAATTTCCATGTTTTTATTTTTACATATTTGTTAAGAGACTTAAAGTGTTCAATAGTAGTAGTTCAATGTTAATCTCGGAACAGTTTTAGTTCAGAAAAACTCCAATGACTGTAAATCACTCATGACTGATGGTAACTGTACTTTTGAAGTTAAAGTTAGAAAATTTAGCCAAATTGATTTGAGAAAGTGAAGCAAAATAGAAAAGTCATCAGTTATCATGCAAACTCCTACAGATAATACATTTTTCAGTTTTTGCATCCTTATATCAGAAGTTAGATGTGTTTGAGAAAAAAAAAATTAAGAAAAAATAACACCCATACCCCACACACTTAAGGCTGGGATTTACAATAAAAAAATTTCCACAGGCTTAATTCCCTCCCTTCAAAACTGAAAGAGAGTTACAGGAAATAAAAATATTCTTCCACCTATCTCAAAGTTGTAGCCAGAGGCACATACTGGACTATTGGAATGCAATATTTTCTGCTAGAACAAATGAAAGCTGCTTCTTGTTATGTGTGTAAAGCTGCTGAAGAAGCAGGATGTATTTTTTTTTTTGTAACAGCTACATCAACAAAACAATGTGTTCCTTTTGTTAAACACAAGAACTGGAAATAAAGCAATTTGATAACAGAAAACGCAAGTCTTCTGGATGTGAAATTAGATTACAGTGTGAATGTTAACCATATCTAGGATTCTCCCCACAATAGTCCAGTAAGTTCTTCTATTATGTTTAAAATAGCTCTGGGGCAGGTGGTGTCTAAATTATGGCATCCTTCCTGGGCTCCCATACAGGATATACAGGCAGTCCCCGAGTTACGCGGATCCGACTTAGGTCGGATCCGCAGTTACGAACGGGGCTTTTCTCGCCCCAGAGAACGGGAGCTGCGGGACGCCCAGATGCGCTGCGGTCCGCCGCCCCCGTCCTCCAGGGCGAGAAGAGCTGCTCTCCGTCTGCTGGTCAGACCAGGGAGACGGGGAGCAAAGCCGCGGAGCACGCCAGCAGTGGGACAGCCGCGGCGCGCCTGGACTGTCCCGCTGCCTGCATGCTCTGCGGCTTTGCTCCACGTCTCCCAGGTCAGCAGACCAGGGAGACTGAGCAAAGCCGTGGAGGACTTGGGTGGTCCCGCACACCCCCATCTCCCTGGTCTGCTGGGGGGGGTGCAGCTAGTGCCCCCCCCCCAGCAGACCAACCCGGCAGCACCCCAGCTGCTCTGCCCCAGGCGTCCTGATTCAGCCGCTGCTGGTCAGTTTCAGCAGCGGCTGAATCAGGACGCCTGGAACAGAGCAGCTGGGGTTCTGCTGGGTTGCTCCAGTAGCACCGAGGAGCCGCGCTACTGGAGCAACTGAGCAGCACCCCAGCTGCTCTGCCCCAGGTGTCCCCAAGTCAGCCGCTGCTGAAACTGACCAGCGGCTGACTACAGGAAGCCCGAGGCAGAGTTGCTCTGCCCTAGGCTTCCTGGAATCAGCCGCTGATCAGTTTCAGCAGCAGCTGACTTGGGGACGCCTGGGTTTCTTAAGTTGAATCTGTATGCAAGTCAGAACTGGCATCCAGATTCAGCCGTGGTTGAAACTGATCAGTTTCAGCAGCAGCTGACGCCAGTTCCGACTTACATACAGATTCAACTTAAGAACAAACCTACAGTCCCTATCTTGTACGTAACCCGGGGACTGCCTGTACCACTGCCTGGAAACACTGCAGCTCTGCCTCTGATACACGTGGTCTTATGTTCTACCTCTTGCAGTGCCTCTTTAGCTCTTGAGCCTCTTTAGCTCTTGTATAGAATATAAAGGGGCCAGAGCACTGCCAGCTACCAACTATACATCTCCTGCTCTAATAGCTGCATCTTCCATTTCCATATTTTTTCCCCGGAGGGGGGAAGGAGGGGGAGAGGCAACAGGCTCATTTTTAAACAAAGGAACTGTGCTTACATTGTTGAATTAGCAGCACGGTGCTTATCCCAAGCATTCTTTCTATAAAGAATTTTTTGCCTAGTTTCTGCCTAAAATTGCTCGCACACTAAACCTTCCTCTAAGTCTATGACCTCATGTTTTTAAATGAAGTAACTACCAGCTTATTAATCCTTTCCTTTATGGATCACATACATAATGTAACTTACATCTTTGAAATCCCATTTGGTCTCCTCTTTACTAAACCACAATCGGCACCTAATCTGGATAATCTTACATACGCATTTTCCTTCGAGATCTGGAAAATTTTGGATTCAAATGGCATTGCAGGATGTATCTGAATATTGTCTTCCTTGAAAATAAAAAATAAACCTACTTTTTCAGAAATAGAATAAAACACCCAAAAAGTGTTAATCCATCATATGGCAGAAAAAAGTTTGAATCAGCCTATTTACCTATTCATTTCCATATTAAATACAGAAGAGCAAAAGAATGAAACTGCTTTCTATCACTAGCTATTTCAAACTGTCTGAAGCTCATAGGAACCATATGTGTACGTGCTTTGCTGAACTAGAGTCATGGAAAAGGAAGGGGGGGGAGGAAATCCTGCTAACTTGGAGAAGGGAAGTCATTAAACTATGCGCTGGATCATTTGGATTTTATAAGTTTTGTTAGCTGCTCAGTGAAGCAGCTAACAACTGCGGAGATGAAGAGTCATGTCAAATCTGTAAGGACTGACTGAATTTCAATCAATCATTGCTGAGATGTCACAGACAGATGTTCTTTTACTTTTCTAGAAGTTTTAATGGGAACAAATGTGCTCCTATTTACTCCTTTTTCACCTGTATTCATTACAGTGAATGTATATAGCCTAAATTTAGATGCAGTTACGGGCATTGTACCTCATTTTTGCAAGATTTTAATTGTACTCATTAAAAACAAAGGTTTTAAGAACTGGGCATGAAGGGAAAAGTCAATTTAGCTTGTTTTGTAGGAAGACTAATAAGAAATAAGAAGTAAATCAGAGTTAAGTAAAACATATGGGGATGGAGGGAGGGAAAGAGTTAAAAAAGGGGTGGGATTATTTTAAAGCAAGAAGGCAAAGTATGAGACAGCATTCAGGGGTTTTCCATCTTTTAAATATTAAATTAGAGAAAGAGGAAAAGACATCTTGACTAAAGCCATGATCAAGCTTGTTCATGATCAAGAAACCGATACTAGGTTTCTGCAACAGGATTTGCTGATAGCTCAAAGATATTTTATGACGATCACCTAGTTGAAAATAATTCTGTAGTTGACAGGCCTATTTCTTGTTCAAAAGGTCAATCTCTCAAATTTTAAGAACTTGTTTTGGTTTTATGACCTAAACTTCTATTTTGGGTGGGGGGGGGGGGGCTGAGTGTTCAGATCAATCTTTCACATTCCCCTGACAAATGTGAGACATGAATAAACAGTATAGACATGGATTGCTTTGGAAAACTAGCCTTCCATATCATTTTTTTGTATGGAAACGGTTAATTGCCAAAATGCTTTAGAGGGAAAGCTATGGCCTTGGAATTCAATGCTGCAACAAGTAAATGGTCATCATGCATCCATGAAAGCCTTAATTGAAGCTCTGAATTCCTGAGCATCCTATGACATGAAAGTATTGCCAGGAGTTTTTAATAACATGATAATAATGTGGGTGTTATATGCTCCGTGGAAAGACTGGGCTACAGAAGTTTGAAATATGGTACAGAGAAAAGTCCTAGTTATTTTCCCGATTAATGACAGACCAATGGAATAGATCTTAACTACAGCATCAGAAGTTATATTGGTGAAAGCATTAAGGTTCATGGAGAATGGAAGCCACGAGCCTCCTAAAGCATTTGAGAAAGGGTAGGTAGAAGATCAAGAAAGCTGGGGATTCAGACCCTTTCTTTACTCCCTAGCGGGCCCTGAACAAAAGGGATTTCAAAGTGCAGAGCAGGCACTTAGGGCAGTAAGATCTGGGGATGCACTACTGTGACCCTGCCTTCTCCACCCAATTATCCTCTGGTAGTTGATAAAGAGTTTTCATTGCAATGAAAGGAGGTTCATAGGGATGAAAATAAGGAAGGAATCACTAATACATCTCTATCTTTTCCTCCTGCAGCCTTCTGTGGCTCCTGAACACAGCACATACATAAAGGTTACTTTCCACCTGGCTCCCTCAATTCCTGGCACTAAATGTCCAATCATATTAATAGGTAGAGAAAGGGCAGAGTATATCAAGAGAAAGGATGGAGAACGTAAGGAGGAGAACATAAGGCTTTCTTAATTTGCTCTAGCACTCCATTGGCCATTAGGTAGTCTAAGATCAAATTCCCAGATGATCTAAGTCAGGCACACCAAGGTCAGGCCAGAAGATTCAGTCCAATGATCTCTCCCATTATCCCTTAATGGGAGTCCATGACAGAATGGAAATATTCACCTGTCAAAGTATTGTAGAAGGTAACTTCACAAGTTCCCCAAAATCGTTACCATTTATAAAACTTAATGTTATGTGATCTACGTAATGCCAAGTGCCTTAAACATCACTTTCCAAAGAAGATGCTACTATGAATTTGGAAAATTGAACTTACATCTCTTCATAGATGCAATAAAAGTATTAAATAAATTCTGGAATTCCCCAGGAGCTCGTCACCTCTAGCTGAGGCACTCAAGTGTTCATTTGCCTCCTCTCATGAAAAGAATTTCTAAAGCCATTTGATGAGTGAAGAGGTGCACTGGGAAACAAGTGGAAATTCAAGGATATATAGAACGTATTCAGATATCATGGAGGTTGGTAGAGTTGTGGGATAAAATAAAGCTTAGGTTTTGTAATGGAAATGTTACTTATGCCTGTTAATGGCAATTTGAACAGGATTTATATCTGTTCCCAGTGCTTATTAGAGAATGTAAGGATTTTCATATTTAACACGTCTGTAAGCCATAATTACATCATCTGAGAATGCAGCGTGCAGTAAAGTTTTCTGATAAAACTGTTTTCAAAAATCAAGTTACCTTTCAGCTGCAATGTCCTAAGTAAATTACAGCATGCAAGTAATATTTACCTTTTATTATTCGGAAGTGAGTTATATATTCTGCAGTTACAAATGAATTTGTGTTCCCTGCCCTTAAGTTCTTATAAGTAAAGGGCTAGAATTAGACCTTTCTTAATCTTTACCAAGGGGCTCATCAGCTTCACAACTCCAGGAGTGAAACAGGGAGGGAATTATGTCTGAGTCACCATGTCCTCCCTGCCTTTCAGTTCTCTCCAAGAAAAATTAATCCTCTACTGGAAAATAATGCAGAGGAGTAGCAGCTACTTCTCATGCTGTAACCCTGCCCACACACTTTCCACCCACCTGCTCAACAGAAAGAGTAGCAACCCCATGGAATTTGTTCTGTAATCCTTGGCCTTTGTAGGGACCTAGAGAAGGCATCTTACACCCTTCTCTCCCTGTGTACATGTGCAGAATCAATTATTCTGCTCAAAACCCAGAATTGACACCACCAGTTAGGTTAAAAGAGAAATAAAACTACAGAAAAAGAATGCTTGCAGTGACAGAACAGTTACTCTGTAAACACATGTGCATCATGATATGTTTTATTATATATTAGTGCTTTTCCTCCTGCAGCGGCTCCTGAACACAACACATACATAAAGTTTATTTTCCACCTGGATCCCTCAATTCCTGGCACTAAATGTCCAATCTTATTAAAAGGCAGAGCAAGGGTAGAGTACATCAAGAGAAGGGATGGAGGATAGAGGAGGACACTATAAGACTTTCTTAATTTGCTCTATCACTCCACTGGCCACTAGGTAGTCTCAGTATCAAATTTCCCATGCTTCACTCTCCAGATTAATCAGAGGCAGGCATTTGCTCCACCCAAGAGCAAGTCACCTGGGGGGTATTGAAGGATGGCTGCCTTCACTTTACACTCCTTTCTATCTTTGGGCATAGAAGTCTTATCGCTACTGCTCTCCAACAGAAGTGAGAGCTCTTCGTCCTCGAATACTTTAGGTGTTCTGCTTTGAAGGGGATATTGTTTCTTTTACTTAAAAACAACAAAGTCTAGTCTTGAAGACTGAACAAGTTGTAAGATTGCATTATTACATAAATCCATTAGAAATCCACTGAAATATATGGTATTTGCAAACATACAAGCTGTAAGACATTTACCTTTGTACCTTTTCACTATCTAGTTCTTTATTAAAAAAAGAATGCACACACAACCACACATCCAATCCCCAACAAAATGGTACGTGTGTGTTAGGTTTGGGGCTTTATTTGCTTGTCAACTCCTGGGTACTGGGATACTTCTCACAATTGGCATGCACTGTTCTTTCCTTCTGTTTGCTCCCAGTTTTGAGGAAGGGGAGGGAGGCGCATTACCTACAGTCCATTGGAATATGAGACTCACTTATAGGCAGATATCCCTCTCTCACCTGAGAGTAGCATATTTTCATTGGCTTCTATGGTGGACCAAATTGTCTTCAGGACACACCAGGTTCATGCAGAATCAGCATCCTCTGGCACTGTTTTGTCCTGTGCAAGCAAATAGTCGTATGAAGCTTGGGCAGCAGTGAAATCTGAAGATATTTTCTGTTGTATTGATCCCATGGTTCGTTAATAAATGATTTTTTCCCCCCATGTGGCTTCTAAAACAAAAATCAGCTCTGGGAAGAGACCTTATTATTATTCTCCATGTAAATTGCCAGGCATACTTACAGCAAATGTTAAATACTATGCATTAATAGTATGCTAAAACTATGTGCAAATGTTATTCAATAAGCTTACTAAATATTTCCATGCAAGAAAGAAAATTAAAAATAGCACATTGAGCTAGGCACTGACATATTCCTGACAACTGATTGCACAGGTCAATGCACTATGTCCAGGAAATAAGACCACTTTGATTATTTGTAATTGAAAAATTAACCACAGCCACATCATAATCATATTTCAGATAATACAGAAACTTAGGTCATTTTTACTACAACAACCTCATTTTCACTACAACAACATCAGAAACTGCCAGTTGATAGCAATCAGGGGAGGTTGGAAATAACACAACTGGAAGAAATTGATTTGACCAAATGGACTAAAGGGGGGATACATTTAGTTTTCAGGCAACTGTCATATAGAAGGGGCAAGTTATGACACTGCCAGGAATAAAGTATCCACGTTGAGATAGCAATGAAAGCATTATTAGTACACTTGTTTGCAACAAAGCAGCATCATATAATCTTCCTCTGCCCCACCCTGGTGCAAGTCTAATGCACAATGATGGTGAGAATTTCTCATTCTTAACAAAAAAAAAAAAAAAAAGAATTTTTTTACTCAAAACTGTAAGTCACATAGAAAAATATTCAGAATGTATTTGAGTCTCACCACCATATAAAGCATGAGGTCCCCCAGGGGGGAGGATGGAGAGGGGAACCAACACACAGCTACATGGCCACTTTAACACTCATCTCCCCATAACAAAACACATTTGAGTACAGTGGTGAAAATGCCTGCAGAATTATCAGTTCATTGAGCTCGCTTTTTTGCTAGTTGTTAGACAATTACGGTTTCACCTCAGTATCCAAGCAAATTCTCCAATTACTCCTCTTGTTACTTTCCTTAATACACCAACCACCAGTTTTTTCGTTTGTGGGTTTCCCTTTTAAGAATGACTGGTTGGCAAGACAAATCTGTCTTGTATTATATTCATAGCTATGATACTGCTCTGCTTACCCAGTAAAAAGTATTTTGTTACATGTGCTTTTGCTTAAATCCTGAGAGCATCCTATATTAACTTTGTAAATGCAATGAACCAGTAATAATGAAAACAAGAAACAAGTTGTCCACATACATGATCAAGCTGAACCAAACGATCTGTCACAAGATCAAACTCACAGCATGCTAGAAAGCCTTTTTGCCAAACAAAGGGGTTATATTAACAAGCAATTGACCAACAAATGATTCCTAGTCCAATAAATTGAATGAATACACTCCCACTGATTTCAGTGAGCACTGGCACAGGCCTATAATGAGCAAGCATAAACACGTGTAAATAGTGTAAGAAAGGGGAAGTTTTAATCTGTTTGGAGCACCCTAGCTCTTATCTGCTTCCATAATCAATTGTGAGCTGAAACAATGTTTTTAATATGAGCCACGAAGCCCTGAGAAATTTCAGATTTGAAGGTAGATTCACACTCAGCTTCCTATCAGCTCTTAACTGAATCTCTGAATCAGACGTTTATATAAAATTAGCTAAAGGTGGGACTACCAACACTAATATTACCTCAGGCTTCTTATTAAGCTCTGGTAAAGCAGCTTTTTAAGTCTTTAGGCTATACTTTTCACACAAAGTGTCTGCTCAGGGTAATTCATTTTAGCTAAAGTGATTCAGTTATTTCCAAAAATGAGACTAGGGAAAAAGATTGTTTTTTCCATTGTGATGGGGTTTTCTACTTACCACTAGGCAACATCTTCTGCTGGCAGTTCTGAGGATTAGTTGTATAAGACACACACCCTTTCCTGTAGGTGAACTCCAACTCTCTCTTGCTCATTCCCTCAGTCTTCTGTCCCTTTTTCATTTCAGGAGCTGGTGCAGCCTCTTCATGCACTCAGCCCAGTAGTCTTCAAAGTTCCTATCCACAAGCAGTATCAGGCAACCTTCAAGCCTGCTGCCCTTACACAATCACTCTAGCAGCAACTCTGGCAGTCTTCTTGTTCCCTGCCTGTAACAAAACCACACTGCAGAGATTGGTTGTGGAACCCAGGTCTATCCTTCTCTGTAGGTTTCAATCCAGGACCCAGTAAGAAACAGCGAATATCTACCTCTTCACTAATATTCCTATTCTCACCCCTGTATGCCTTCTGCTAGGTTTGTTCTCCCTTAGCTCAGGAAAGGGGACTGTTGGCTTATTCCCTGCTGCTTTTTCCACACTAGTTCCAACCTCCTGGTTTTACAGAAGGCCTGTTTTCTCACAGGTGAGCTTCCTTCTAATTAGCTTCTACCAAACAGCCTAAATCTCCCCTTCCTGCTTTTGCAATCTAATTGGCTTGTTGGTCCCTCTAAATCTAATTCAGCTCTTGCCTGGTCAGTATGGGAAATAACACTCCCTGAAACTAGGCTTAAAAACAAAAATTCTGGCCATCTTTTATTTAGCTGTACTAACCCTATATTTTGGAAGTGGGGCTTGAAATTCTGAGGGATGTCTTCTCTGTGATAATCTCCACAAATTCTGGTTAAGTTGTGAGACTTTGACTTTAGTTTTCACGTGATCAGTAGAAACTTCTTAAATATGAGCAGCTAAATTTCTCAAAGTTTACATTATCACAGAGCAGGACTTTTCCTGCAAATGGACCTCTGAGTGAAGCACTACTACTTGATTCAGTGAAGGGTTATGACTGTGGGTCTTCCACTTCCCAGGATTAAGTGTCCTAAACACAAAGCTATAAAATACAAGTGTCTCTCTCTCTCTCAATCCCTGTTGTAGGAAAGTTCCACTTTGTACAAAATATTAAAAAATTAAAAATTAAATCCTAATACAACCAGAGAAACTGTTTCTGTATCCTGCTGGCTGGGATACTTAGCTGGTGTAAAGGGGTGTACTTCCAACACTACCCTGCAAGAACTCACTTCCTAGTGCCTACTCAAAATCAAGACTGAGCAGAGACCTCAATCTGAATCTCACACATTTCAGGTTCCAAACACCGGGTTATGTCATAGTGTCAGCTTCTGTGCTAATCATAATTTCTATCCTGGACCTGAGAAACCTTTCTGGATTGTGTTGCTAAAATAGGATATATTTTGGTTGGATAAGGGAAGAGGGAAAAGTGTTTTGCTGAGAATTCCCAAGCAGCTTGAACTAGCAACACTTGGATCTACTGGAGAAGTCACCAGACACATTAGAATGGGGAGGGGGAAGAGAGAACTAGAGTGTAGCAAGTGAAGCCCCTTCAGACAGCTGCCTAACACTTTGCTCCAATGGTTCATAAGCTCACCCCCACCAGATGCACCACATAAAGCAACAGTTCCCCTCCCTACCATACCAACTTCTGAGCCCAACACAGGATACCAGCAACCCCTCTCCCCTTTTTGACTAATAGATTTTTCCAGTTATTGTGGTTTAGTCCTATAGCTCAAGTAGTAGAAATCTCTAGTATAACATTGAAGATTCAGAGCTCTACCCTGCTAATGATACATGATAGAGGGTTATTACACTTGTCTAAAATAGATTATAAGCTCTTTTCTTGGGGGAAAAAACACCAAGAAATTACTTACAAAACCCCTGTGATAAATGAAGGTTATTTAAGTTGCAAAGTGAAAACCATAAAAGTTAGGAAATGACAGATTCATGGTTGCTTATGCCACCTTAGTTCTGGGCTGTTGTGCTTCTGCATTCTGATACAGTCTTTAACTATGTGATCACATAGTATTTTTCCTCACTGACCTCTGCATCATTTAGTGCACAGGGAATTAAGTTATATAGGACACCTCAAGTTTAACAGCTCCAAACTTTCAAAAGTGTAATGTGTTTTTATTTGGTTTCTAATTTATTCTAGTCAATGTGTTTATATTTTCATTGTCAATGACAGAATTCCTGCACTATCACATTTTTAGAAATTACATTCAGGATAAAGTTTTATTTAGCTTTGCACTAAGTAAGCAACCATGAGTCGAGGAGTCTCTGAAACAAATTATCTTAATGTATTTTTTCCTAATGCCTTTTGAGCAGTTCCTGAGATTATATATTACATGTAATGCAGAATAATCAGAGCTAAACCACAAGCAGTTTGTAATGTATTTATGCCCCCTAAAACGTCTTTTCTTTCTGAAAACCATGGCTTTATTGTCTTTTACAATTCATCAAGGGGGAATCATAAGAATTTCTGCCTCTGTAAAGATGCTCAGTCAAACTTCTTTATGCATTCAGGCACAGCTAAAGAACTGACTCTCCGCATTTTTTCCAAATACTCTACAATAATCAGAATATTTAAAAAAATGTCAAATGCTCAGCTGGTTGGAAATCAAAACTATAACAATAAAGCAGTTTTAATATATCCATGTTTGCCATGCTCTTCCAAGAGCAACATTTGGATATTCAACAGAAAATTGTGTAAATCTTAAGGTATTATGGATACGGTCATTAAAAGATGCAGAGGATTTGTGTTTGAGCAACACCATGAAAACTTCGTTGACATTTTTCATCTTTAGAGGAAAATGATATGTATGCTACCTGACAGCTTGCCCACAGGGGCATCATTAAAAGCATTTACTATGAGAAATCAAGATAACATTTATTTTCTAGCAAAATGTAGCTGAAAGCTGTCAAATTTTGGTTGTTCCTGTGCATAATGAGCTGCTGGTCTTGCTATATTGTTGTGACGGATGCAGCAATTGTAAGTTATTCTTTGGGCATGTGCTCTTACATTTGTCATTTGCATGTTCTTTGGAAATGTTGTTTTGAACGTTTATTATGTCTATAACCTAAGCTCCCTAAGCTGTTCATCCCCTGCTCATCACCTGATGAGAATAGTCTGCTTGAAAGCTGCAGAAGGAGCTTCTCAGCAAATACACAGACTCTCAGCTGTAGCATCAAATTGAGTTAGCTGTTTGCTTTATCTTTTCTATTTTTTCAATAGCTTATATGATTTAGTCACTTTTAATCTTCTTTGGGTTTGCCAGTTGTAATTTTTCACCCACAGGCATTATATCATTTGTATGTTTGAAAAATGCCAGAATGACATTCCTCCCGCCTCCCCTTCCCACCCCCACCCCCCCAAATGTTTACCCAAAATATAACCTTGGGATTCAGACCACATTTTTTTTTAAAGTAGCCAATGACTTTGGATGCTATTTTAAGATATCTTTGGCCTGATTTTTTGAGATGCTGAGCACTCTCAAGTCCATTTAAAATCAATGGACGCTGGAAATGCTCAGTACTTCTGAAAATCCTCAGTACTTCTGAAAATCAGGCATACATTTTTGTATACCCACTTTTGAAAAGTTGGCTGGTAGTGACCTGGACCTGTTCCAAAGCCTATGGAATAAATGGAAGTCTTACTTCACTGGGTTTTGGGGCATGCCATCAGTAAGAAAAGCATTCACTCTCAATCTAAGCTAAAATTAGGATCTCTCATTTACACACAAGCTACCAGTCTCAGCTTTCATGTTTTGCATACACTAACCAGGACATCAAATGGCAACCTACAGCATCACACTGCCCATGCTTACCTGGGAGCAGCGCTCTCTCTCACAACCATTGGTAATTGTTCTGATACAGCAATCTGCTTTCACTGTCTTCTGTGGACACTCTGTAGACACATTTTAATCTTATAAATGATTTTTATTATTTCCATACCTGTGACTTTATAATGAAAAATAAACCCAGATATTCAGACCTTAGTTCCCAAGCCACTAAAAATGGCATCAAGGTAAAAATAAAAGCCAAGGTCAGGCTGCCTCTTCTCTATATATACAAGCTTGTATTGATCATTCAAGATATACAAAAACTAACTCCTGAATCCCTTAAAACTCACAGTGAAGGTCAATGTATTCTACTTTGCATGGCCCCTAACCTCATCACACCATATCTTGCACAAGATTAATCTGCCAGGGGCCACTGCCAGGTCTGTATTAATGCTGCATTTGCTTCTGGTCAAGAAGAGCTAGCTCCTTTTGTAGCAATAGTACATGCCTTTCCTCTTCTCCCCTCCCTCCACTTTACTCCCCAGAATTGATAATAGCCTGAGTTTGGCTGCAAGGGCTATATTTTTAAGCATCTATGCTTGATCATTTTTAACACCTTTTTGTTGTCTGCTTTATCCGTTCACATCTGGCTGACACTGCAGACTATTTGCAGAAGCAGAATGTATCCTGCAGCCACATTCAAATGCCATCGTAAATACAACAGTGAAATGCTAGATACATGCTAGCACTAGAGCTGATTTTGCTCAACAACACTTATGGTAGGCATCTGTGAACCAGCCAAAAAATTCTTGACACTCTCAGTTGCTAATAATTTTTAAAGTATGATTTTAAAGAGCAGTCACTAGAGAAAAACTAGGTCCTCACCTTATGGAAGCTATGTGCTCTCAATTAAAAATTAAATTTAGAGAGCTACAGAATGTACAAAAGTGTTTTGTAGAAATACCCTCTGCAACCTTCCTTTTCTCCTTCAGAATCTGCATTAGTCAGACCTATTCTACTGGCCAGAGTGCCATCTTTTTAATTCCATCATTTTGCTTTATGGTCATCTGAGGGAGGTCAATTTGGCCAGTACTCAGAGATATCCATGCCAGGCCAAAATAGTATTATTGAATGCAAAATGAAAGGGGGAAAAATTGTTTCCACAGAAAAGCACAAAAAATGCAACACATACTTATAAAATACAGGGAAACTACATGGATATGTGTCAGACTCAACTGATCACTTCACTAGAGCAGCATAAAACAATGGTCTAAATTCAGGTACTATAAACACTACCTTCAGTAGTTTAACATTACTGTACTTGCTGTGTAAGGGTGCGTCTACACAGCAGGGCCTAACTTGAAATAAGCTGTGCAAATTGAGCTGTGTCAATTTTGTAGCTTATTTCAGTATTGGGAGCATCTACGCAGCACTTATTTCGAAATAGAGCACTCTTCCTCCAACATCCCTTACTCCTCATGCAATGAGAGTATCAGGAGCCAGAGCAAGAAGTCCTCCAGCTTGACAGTATTTTAACATTATTTTGAAATACTTGCCTGCTGTGTAGATGCAGATGAAGTTATTTGGAAATAACGCTACTTATTTCTAAATAATGTTGCTGTGTAGACATACCCTAAGTGAAACACCTCCTAATAATGAAGAACTCTTCATGGCTGCATTAGAAATACATCAAAAACAACACTATACAGGCAGTCCCCGATAGGCAGTTACGAACGGGGCTCCCCCGGAGGACACGAACTGCGGGACCTCGCGGTCCTGCTGCCTGTGTACTCCGGGGCTTTCTCCGCGTCTCCCTGGTCTGCAGACCAGGAAGACGTGGAGCAAAGCCACGGGGGGGCTCGGGCAGCGAGGCAGCCCAGGCGTGCCTGGGCTGCTCCGCTGCTGGCTTCCCCGCAGCTTTGCAAAGCCTCGGGGAAGCCGGCAGCGGGACAGCCCAGACGCCCCGCGGCTGTCCCGCTGCTGGCGTCCTCAGAGGCTTTGCTCCCCGTCTCCCTGTCAGACCAGGGAGACTGGGAGCAAAGCCGCGGAGGACCCAGGTGGCGGGACCGCGGTGCATCTTGGTCCGTCGCCCGCGTCTTCCTGGTCTGCTGGGGTGGGGAGGGACGCAGCTAGTACACCCTCCCCCCCCCAGCAGACTAGGCTTTTCTCCAGACGCCTGTGGCAGAGCAGCTGGGGCGCTGCCAGTTGGTCCCGCAGTGCCGCTCTGGGCGCTACTGGACCAACCCGGCAGCACCCCAGCTGCTCTGCCACAGGCGTCCTGATTCAGCCGCTGCTGGTCAGTTTCAGCAGCGGCTGAATCAGGACGCTTGGGGCAGAGCAGATGGGGTGCTGCTGGGTTGGTCCAGTAGCGCCGAGGAGCAGCGCTACTGGAGCAACCCAGCAGCACCCCAGCTGCTCTGCCCCAGGCGTCCCCAAGTCAGCTTCTGCTGAAACTGACCAGCGCTGACTACAGGAAGCCCGAGGCAGAGTTGCTCTGCCCCGGGCTTCCTGGAATCAGCTGCTGATCAGTTTCAGCAGCAGCTGAATTGAGGACGCCTGGGGTTCTTAAGTTGATTCTGTATGTAAGTCAGAACTGGCGGTCAGTTTCAGCAGCGGCTGAATCTGGACGCCAGTTCCGACTTACATACAGATTCAACTTAAAAACAAACCTACAGTCCCTATCTTGTACGTAACCCGGGGACTGCCTGTAGCTGATTAAAAAATGTTCAAACAATTTTTTCTATGAAAAAGTAGCCTTTTGACAAAACTGGCAAGTTTTAGCAAAAACTATTTGGTTACATAAGAACATAAGAACGGCCGAACTGGGTCAGACCAAAGGTCCATCTAGCTCAGTATCCTGTCTACCGACAGTGGCCAGTACCAGGTACCCCAGAGAGGGTTGACCGAAGACAATGATCAAGCGATATGTCTCCTGCCATCCCTCTCCAGCCTCTGACAAACAGAGGCCAAGGACACCATTTTATCCCCTGGCTAATAGCCTTTTATGGACCTAACCTCCATGAATTTATCCAGCTTCTCTTTAAACTCTGTTATAGTCCTAGCCTTCACCGCCTCCTCTGGCAAGGAGTTCCACAGTTTGACAACACGCTGTGTGAAGAAGAACTTCCTTTTATTAGTTTTAAACCTGCTACCCATTAATTTCATTTGGTGTCCTCTAGTTCCTTTATTATGGGAACTAATAAATAACTTTTCTTTATCAGCCCTCTCCACACCACTCATGATTTTATAGACCTCTATCATATCCGCCCTCAGTCTCCTCTTTTCTAAACTGAAAAGTCCCAGTCTCTTTAGCCTCTCCTCATATGGGACCCGTTCCAAACCCCTAATCATTTTAGTTGCCCTTTTCTGAACCCTTTCCAAGGCCAAAATATCTTTTTTGAGGTGAGGAGACCACATCTGTACACAGTATTCAAGATGTGGGTGTACCATAGTTTTATACTGGGGCAGTAAGATGTTCTGGGTCTTATTTTCTATCCCTTTCCTAATAATTCCTAGCATCCTATTTGCCTTTTTGACCGCCGCTGCACACTGTGTGGAAGTTTTCAGAGAACTGTCCACGATAACTCCAAGATCTCTTTCCTGATTTGTCGTAGCCAAATTAGCCCCCATCATACTGTACGTATAGTTGGGGTTATTTTTCCCGATGTGCATTACTTTACACTTATCCACATTAAATTTCATTTGCCATTTTGTTGCCCAATCACTGTTTGGTGAGATCTTCTTGGAGTCCCTCACAGTCTGCTTCTGCCTTGACTATCCTAAACAATTTGGTATCATCTGCAAACTTTACTACCTCACTGCTTACCCCTTTCTCCAGATCATTTATGAATAAGTTGAAAAGGATTGGTCCCAGGACTGACCCTTGGGGTACACCACTAGTTACCCCTCTCCATTCTGAAAATTTACCATTTATTCCTACCCTTTGTTTCCTGTCTTTTAGCCAGTTCTCAATCCAAGAATGGACCTTCCCTCTTATCCCATGGCCATGTAATTTACACAAGAGCCTTTGGTGAGGGACCTTGTCAAAGGCTTTCTGAAAATCCAAGTATACTATATCAACTGGATCCCCCTTGTCCGCATGTTTGTTAACCCCTTCAAAGAACTCTAATAGATTAGTAAGACAGGATTTCCCTTTACAGAAACCATGTTGACTTTTGTCCAACAAATTATGTTCTTCTACATGATTCACAATTTTATTCTTTACTATTGTTTCGACTAATTTGCCCGGTACTGAAGTTAGACTTACCGGTCTGTAATTGCCAGGATCGCCTCTAAAGCCCTTTTTAAATATAGGTGTCACGTTGGCTATCTTCCAGTCATTAGGTACGGTAGCCGATTTAAAGGATAGGTTACAAACCACAGATAATAGCTCAGCAATTTCCCATTTAAGTTCTTTTAGAACCCTTGGATGAATGCCATCCGGTCCCGGAGATTTGTTAACATTAAGTTTTTCTATTTGTTCCAAAACCTCCTCTAATGACACTTCAATCCGGGATAGTTCCTCAGATTGTTTTTTTTTTAAACTGTATATTATATTGATAAATCAGAAAATAGTGCTTTTCATTTTTTCTTTTCCCTCCACTTCCCCTTTATTTAAAGAGGAATAGGAAAGGAATCCCAAAATATCTAAAAAGTTTTTGAAAATGAAAAAAAATCAATAAAGGTTTCACACAAAAATTTATAATGAAAAATCATTAATAATTGAAACATAAGGAATAAAAATTTTGAAAAGATATCACACTTTCACTTCCCCATTTTGATTATCTCCAGACAACACTTTGTAGACAGATGTGTCCTGTTGTTGTTAAGAAGGGCTGTCTTTTGAAAAATCCAAAAGTTTGTAAGTGGTTGTGAACTAGCCAAGCTAAGAGGATTATAAATACTAGAGTTAAGTGGGTGTTATAGAAATATCTGTGAATTTTACTGGATGATTAGTGTATTTCCCATGGGCCATTCTAAACTCCTTCCTCCCATGTTGAGTTTAATTTATCTGAACATTTATGTGATTGAGTTTTACTAGCACAACTGTTCATAGCAAATTGATTGCAAAGCTGCATGTGTATGTACTTGTGGAAGTTAAATTTAAAATTGTCTCATGCTGGAAGGGCTTTGGGGAAGAGGAGCTGGGGACCAATACTCTACTACAAGTACCCTAACTAATGGCAGATTTCATCCTCCTGTGTGCAAATACATCTCTTCTGACTTACACTTCAGTAATAGGGGATAAGAGTAGAGTAAAAGCTTTACTCTCTCCAAAGCCGTGACTCTCCACTTCCAACTCACTTACACTATATAGGTACATCTAAACTACGTCCCTCTTTCAACAGAGGGATGTAAATGAGACACTTTAAAATTGCAAATGGAGCGGGATTTAAATATCCCACACTTCATTTGTATAATAGCATCATGACGCTCTTTCGAAAAAGTGCCATTTCAAAAGTAAAACCGCGGTCTAGACATGGTTTTTCAAAAATGGCAGGCTTTTTCGAACGATCTTGCACTCCTAATTTTTTGAAAAAGACTGCCATTTTTGAAAAACCGCATCTAGACCGTGGTTTTACTTTTGAAATGGCGCTCTTTCGAAAAGACATAATTATGCAAATGAAGCATGGGATATTTAAATCCCCACTTATTTTGCAATTTCAAAGTGTCTAATTTACATCCCTCTGTCGAAAGAGGGATGTAGTCTAGACACAGTCCATGTGAACAGCAATGCTATAGGGCTGCTAAACCAGGCATGATGTGCATTATAAGATACACAGCTCGTTTACAGGAATATGAGGTACTTTTTGACCACTTCATTTCCCTTCACTTCTGAATAAGGCAAGCAGTGATGTTGCTGTTAAATAGCAAACCATTAATTTCCAGAGAGACTTGTTCAGAGTCAGTCCATGGAATTAGATATTTCATCCCAAAATTGTAAAATAATGTCAAATAGTGAATACATGTGAGAAAAGCAGAAGTTATTTTGGATATAGCAGAAAAGAAGTTATATTTCTTGGGTAAATTATTCAGTGTGAATTATTCTTTTCGCTCTAAAAGATAAACTTCTTATAGAAAATGTGTTTATCAATTTTGTTAAAAGATCCTCATTTTCTTTTCAGTCATTAAAATATGCACTCAGAATAATGCAAGTAACATCCATTTTCACATATGAATAAAGTATCTCCTCAAATCCAGGTGCTGTAGCTTAAGGAATCAAACTCATCAGCCATGGAATTGAGGTTAAAATCTGGTCTCTAATGAGCCTATAAATTCTATTACACCTACTGTACTGTATTCTAGAACCAGAAACCCCTTTGCAGAGTATAGATTCTCCAAGGCTGGGATTGTCATGGAAGACTAGGTCCCTTAGGAGCTCAACTCCTGTTGAATTTTAGTGGTCCTTTTGAAAGGCTCAGCCCCAATCTTTAAGAAATTAAAAATGTCCTTTCCATTGTTCCAATTTATTTCTGTAGGTTAATTTCTATTATGGAGTCTGGAGCCTCTAAATTGATGAAGGAATCTGTTCTTTTGTGTGCTTGGGTTAATTCCCCAACAATGAGAGAAACACATCAGCTGCCTTTTCTTTCTGTAGCACAGAACTGAAACACTGAAGGCTAAAGTAAAGGCAAAGGTGTATGGTGACCCTTTCCATACACAAATTCATGACCTAGTTACTCTTCTTCTCTTGAGAAAGCACCATATGCTCAGTACAAAAATAATCTAGAGAAGACTCTCCTGTCTTTCTGCTCCTACAACAGTATCTGGCTCTCAGCAGGAAAGCATCCTGCAAAGGAGCATTTTCCCTTTCTCCAAGACATCAAATATAAACACTTGTTTTCAAGGACTTTCATGTCTCCCCACTGAAACTGATAAACATGTCCTCAGTCTCACACCATGGCTCCAATAATCCACCAGCAATACTCATGCCGATTCCATTCTTCATCCTCAAAACATAATGGAAAGGCCCAGGATCCAGGAACCAACACAAAAGGACACTTCTGGATAACCAAATGTTTCACCAGACTCTTTAAGTGCTTCATCTATTCTCAAGGGCACTCATCCTTTCCTTTGGGACTGTCCTGTAAAAAGAACCTTTTTCTGTCAAGCTGTGCTAAATCAAAGTCTTAGAAAACAGCCAACTGGCTGAGCAGGAAGTCAATAAAACAATCAGAGTGAAGATACAATTATCTCTGCAGACACGTTGGCTATGTCTACACTATAGAGTTTGTTTGAAAAACAGAAAAACTTGAATTATGTTCACACTGCAGTTGCGTTCTTTCAAAAAAGATCTAAAGAACAGAGGGATTTTTCTGAAAGCGGCAATCCTCTTTCTATGAGGAAGAAGCTTTTTTCCAAAGAGCTCTTTCGGAAAAAGGTGTGTGTGGATGGGGAAGAGGGATTTATTTTGAAAGAAGAGGCTTTCAGGAAATAACACAGGTGTTATGCTTATAAGAAGCACACAGGACCTTTTTCAGGGGGATAAGGCAACATGCCGCATTTATTGACAATATAACAAATTAGCATACGCATTTACACATACACATGCACAAACACACATCCTACTGATGGAATAGTTACCAGTCTGTTGCTCGGCCCAACCTATTGGCCAGATAGGTCGGGTGTGAGGAAGGGGCTAGGTTCATGTCAGTCCAGACTGATGCTCCTCATGGTCTTGCTTTGCAAGACAGAACCCGAAGAACCATACAAGACACCCCATCTTTTATAGGATTTTCCTTCCATGCAAGTCGATGCATTTTGCCTTGTCAGGTCGTAATTAGTCATTCAGCATCTCAATCAGTCTTTCTACCACATGTGCTTATTGGGAAGAAGTTGTTCTCACTGTCATCTGATATCAGTATGCTGACGACCCCTCAGGGGTGTTGTCTTTCCAGCAAAAGTTGTGATTGGTTCCCTATCAAAGGGTGCTTGCCTCTAGCTTTAGTGTTTGTCAGTCTGCCCATGTAGTCTGCATCTTCAGTGTGCTTTGATTATTATTTGGTGCTTCTGAGTCTCTGGCCCCTCCTCTGACCATTTGGGCATGCAATGGCCTTCACACTTATCTCTCCTAAAACATTCTCTCCCTCATTCATACAAACAATACATTTCAGAACTGCAGCATGAAACAAAGGGTACTTCTAGTCACTTTAACGAAGTTACAAAGTCCTTCAACATTTAACTTCTATCTTCTACAACTTCTACTATCTTCTATCTAACACTAATATCACTATGTATTGCAGTATTTCATCCCTTCACTTCAACGTGCTAACATCAAACAAAGCTAGAATTAAGTTAACAAAGTTGCCTGGCTGAGGTCTACATCTTGTATTTAAGTTTAATCCAAACTTTTGTTATAACATACATTATAACTGACTTATTAGTTACAAAATTCCAATTCCAGTGCTACACAAAGGAGCCCTGGTGGTCATTCCATCCAAAGTAATCACAACTCTACAGTTCCTGTCTCCTGGCACCTCTTAAAGCTGCAGGCACCCTCGACAAGACTTGTGGCAGGAAGCTGGCTTTGGAGCAGCACCCTGACCATGCGGCTCTCCCTGCCACCGGCCTGCTCACCCAAGGTGGACCACAAGCTCCCTGAGACCCCCTGGTCATCTCAGGGAGCATGAGCAGGACTCACAAGACCCACCCAGGGGGACCAAGAAGAGAGCGCCCTCCTGCTCTGGAGCAGAGATCCTGTCCCTCCTCGAGATGTGGGGCAAGAAGGAGACACTACAATCTCAGCTCCAATTGCCACAATGAGGACATTTATGGCCAGATTGCTGAGTCCCTGGTGGAGCACGGACACCCACCCCAGACCTTACAACAGGTCTGGAGAAAAGTGAAAGAGCTCTACCAGAGATACATGAGGGACAGAGAGTGCAGCTCGTGCTCTGTGGCAGGACCCCACACCTTCCCCTACTATCAGGAGCTGCACCAGATCCTGGGGGGGTGGGGAAACCCTACCTTTTGTGGTGGACTGCAACCTTGACACACCCATCATCGCCCATCTGGAGGAGGAGGACAACCAGGGACAGCAGCAGGAGGAAGAGAAGGTGGATGACATGGCCACCATCACGCTCTCCTTGGAGCCAGTTCCGGTGAGCCTGGATGTCTCCCAGACATGGTCTGATGCCGGGGAGGGATCTTCAGGTGAGTGCTCTCAGTTTGTCACACACACAGGGCGGGGGAGGCGAGTGCAGAAGGGGAGTGGTGCGAGCGTTGCTTGGCCTCCTTGGGCTGGGCATTGTGCTGCAGCCCATGCACGTGGAACCATGTGCAGTGTTAGTGCTCACCACGTGGACTCAGCAGATAGTCCCTGAGCACACTGGAATCCTGCTCCCAGGCTCAGGGGAGGCCTCATACATGTCTGGCCTCAGGAGAAGATTCCTTCCCACCACCTGTCACAGCTGGAAGTAGGCTAGCCACCAGGGCATAGGTACAGCTTCAGACACACTGAGGAGTGCTGCCCACAGCACACAGGCATGCCTGCATGTGTGAGACACCACCTGTTCCGGCAGGCAGCGCTGCAAACTGCAGGTGTGCATGCGGCCCCAGGGAGGGCCAGGCTTCTCCCAGCTCCTCTGCCATCCATAGGGGGATCCCGCGGTGGCCGGACACTTCCCTTGCCTGCTTGTCCGTGGGCTGGGGGTGGGGAAGCGGGCAGCATGTTCCCTGGGTACTTTGGAACCCCTGCGATGCAGGGCTTGCTGTGAAGGCCACATGTGGCCTTGCTCCCGGGACATCCCCCTCCTCTGGCCCAAGCACTAGTGGTCACATGCACAGAGGAGGGCACAACCTCGGGGACAGTGTCTGCATGGATTATTGACCGCCTCTCCCTCTTTCTGTTTGGGTCTCCACAGCCGGACTAGTTGGAATTGAGGGGCTATCCACACCAACCAAGACAGCCACCAGAGGCTGGGGGACCCAAAAGCATGCCAGGGTCTATGAAGATCTGATGCAGCAGCATGTCAGCATCCTGAGCGACAGGCAGCAGACCCTGGCGCAGAAGATCCGGGAGAACACAGAGTGGCCCATGCCTCCTCTCCTTGCCCCCCTGCCATCCCTAACCCCATTCCAGCCCTCTTTCCTGACCACCCCCCTGTGGTCCCAGGACTCACCCAACCCCAAGTCTGATGAGACTCAAAATGGCACATCCAGCCATGCCCCCGAGACATTCCAAGCCCCCCTTCCCCTCCAGGTTTTCAGCCCTCCTCCCCATCCAGGTTATGAGCCCCACCTTCCCAGCTTTTTTGATTGAAAGATCAATACATAGTTCATTTTGTTCAAAACTAAACAGGTTTCTTTATTGAGAAGTCAGGGAAGGGGCGAAGGGAGGGGTTGTGGTGGGATAGTGGTAGTGCAGCAAGCCAGAGGCCCCTAGGTAGGAGGCTCTGTGGAGAGTTATTGGGGTCCTTGAGAGAAACTCTCCCTCAGGGCCCTCCCAGATGCACACCCCAGCCTGATGGGCCTGGCGGATGGCAGCTGTCTGCAGCTGCTCAAGGGGTCTCCCCTCGTGGTCAGCTCTGTGCCCCACCCTAGAAGGAAGGCCTCTCCCTTCCTCTCCACAATGTTGTGACGGACACAATATGCCAATACCACCTCAGCGATGTTATGCTTCCCCACATCCAGGCAGGTTAGGAGGCACCTGAACCATGCCTTGAGGCAGCCAAAGGTGCACTCGTCCTGAATCCTGGACCCGTTGAGGTGGACATTAAATTGGTCCCTGCTAGGGTCCAGGTGGCCAGTATAAAGCTTCATAAGCCTTAGCATCAGAGATAGGCTGCGTCCCCCACCATGCACAGTGGAATCTGCATGTCGCCAACCACAAAATCACAGCAGGGGAAGAATGTGCCCACCCCCAGCTTCCCATATAGGCTGGAGTTTCTGAAGATGAAGACATCGTGTGCTCTGCCCGACCACCTGACAAAAATGACTGTGTACTGTCCATGGTGGTTGACCAGAGCCTGCAGCACCATCGAGAAGTAGTCCCCTCGGTTGATATACTGAGCCGCTTGATGTTCAGGTGCACAGATCAGGATCTGGTCCCATTGCAGTTTGGGAACCCCAGGGCAGCAAGTCTGGCCACTATGGGGTCCAGGTCTCCCAGATGAATGACCCTCCTCTGTAGGATGGAGCTGATGGCTCTCACAACCTGCAGAAGGAGACCAACAAAACACAAAACAAGTTTGTTTATTGCCACCAGTCCGGGCTCACAGTGTTCTGTACTGTTATTTAGCTCTACTTTATCCCTAAACATTTCCGAGGAGCCCAGTAAACAGTGGAAGTGTTTCTAATGCTGCTAGACAATATTGACCTCCTGTGGTTCTGAAAATTCTCTGGTTCTGCACTGGTCAGGTCCCAAGAGTGCTGGACTAGAGAGGTTCAACCTGTATTTTTCTGTAAAGTTGGGTGTGTATAAAATTCCTTCTAGCACAAATGCTTACACGCACAAAAAAATCAATTAATATTTCTGTACATGCTTTGAAATTTGCCATGAACATTAATACCAATGAAATTCCATTGTTCAGATGTTCATGGAAGATAACACAACTGGAGCTTGAACAGGTAGTTATAAATTCATTTAAAGGCCTATGATGCCATGGTATAAGAAACTAAATAGCTATTTAACTATTAAAGTGCAAACAAGTATCTGTAGGATTATTTTATATTCTATACCCAGATGGGCAATAAAATGGCAGTGATTCACCAGAGTGGGCCACTGCCATTATATATACCTGTGTTTCTGCGGGTATAGGTGATTGCAGCTCCCATTGACCATGCATAGCCTTTCCTGGCTAACGAGAACTGCAGGAAGCAGCACAGTCCAGAACACAACATCCCACAGCTCCCATTGGCTGGGAATGGCAATCCTCAGCCAACAGAAGCGGTAATTATGGAGGCACAGGTAAATATAGCAGTGGCAACCCGTCAGGTACCAGATCCAGCCTGTGGGTTAGTATTTGCCACCCTGTCCTATACACTATTCCATGGTTTTTGTTTAGCTGAGAATTTCTTGTTTTGCAGGTACTAAAAGTGATTTCTCTAAGTCCTCTGATCCTATATAGTTTTATTTTCTATTTATTAGCATTAAAGCTATCATTTCATTAAAACTGTGGGACAAAATTGGTCCGTATTGTGGAAATGTCTCACAGAAGGTAAATCCCTACATCTACATATCATCCTCTGGAAAGACAATAGGGTTCCACATGGCTACAGAGACAGCCAAAATGTAGGGGTGTGTCTAGACTACACCTCTCTGTTGAAAGAGAGATGTAGATTAGGCACATCGAAATTGCTAATGAAGCTGGGATTTAAATATCCCATGCCTCATTAGCATAAACATGGCCGCCGCTTTATTTGAAATAGAGGGGTTTTTTTTAAAAAAAGGCAGTCTAGACACGAATCTGTTAAAAATAAACCCTTTTTCTACAGATCCTATATACCTCAAAAAATGAGGTTTACAGGAACTGTTGGAAAAGAGTTTATTTTGACAGATCCACGTATACACTGCCGGGTTTTTTTCAAAAAATCTCTGTTTTGGAAAAAAGCGGTGGCAATGTTTATACTAATGAGGCATGGGATATTTTAATCCCAGCTTCATTAGCAATTTTGATGTGCTTGATTTGCATCCCTCTGTCGACAGAGGAATGCAGTCTAGACATAGCCTAGGGTTTTAGAAAATAGCATTTGTACATAGCAACACTTTTTTTTCCTTTGAGAAAGTCTGTTCAAAGCTGCTTATTTTGTTTTAGACAAATTAAAAGGGACAAGGTTGCAGACAAATGCATGTGGAGAATATTGGGATATTTTTACAAGACATAACTCCTTCTACAAAACACACACATGAAAAATAAAAAATATAATTTTAAAAAAGGTTGAACGCATTCTAATCTCAGGACAGGCTATGCCCTTTTAAGCTTTGAAGGTCTATATTGTAGGTTCTTCCAATATTGGCAGGTTTCATATGATCTTCCTCATTTTTTGTGTTAGAGCTATAAAATTTCTTCAGATTTCTTTTAAAGTTCATGGCTGATTTGATCTTGTCCATTTTATTATTGGTAATAATTGAATTTTATCTGTTCTTGGTGGCAGAGATCTTAGTTTTAAGTGCCAGCTTTTCCTCAACCTTTAAGTCAAGAGTTTGCTGCCTGCTAGATTCAAAGTGGTTCTTCATCTAAAAAGCGATTACATCCTTCTTGGTTAGCAAGCTGCCAAGGTTAAATGTATCTTGAATTAATTTATGTTCAATTTGCTGTAGAGTTGTCCCAATAGATAATGTCTTTAGTCTTACTTCCCAGGTAAGATTGGGAAATTTGTTGATTTTTACAGAATGCGAAAAAGCAAATGATTGTTCCACTCAGTCACTCTTAGATTTCTCCCAGCATATTACCTAAGTGTAGTCTGAGGGATTGAAATAAACAAGAGACTGCTTCTAATCTGAAATTGAAATTAAAAACCTCTGATTTCAGGCTCTCACCACATCTCTTCGTATATGGCTAACTAATTGAGGAATTTAGGTGGCTAAATAGCATTTTAAACACCTAAAATCAAGATTTAGATCCTCAAAACCATGGGCAGTGGGTGAAGGGCCAGCTGGGGAAAGCAAGCCACAGCCCTGCCCCTTCTCCCCGAGGCCCTGTCCTATTTGCTACCTCCCTTTCCCCCATGAGAGCTGCAATCATCTGATATCTGCAGGTAAACATAGAGGTGGGAGCCTGCCAGGCATTAACCCTGTGGACCGATACGCCCCATGGATGAGAATTTGCCCGCTCCGGTCTGGTTCTATGGGGCTCCAGTCATAACTGGTATCTTTGGACACTATAACATAAGTCAGAAATTATAATAAAATGTGCTTGTTTTACAAAGCTAGACTAATAGACATTAGAGATTGAAAAGACTTCCCCCATGTCAGTGAAAATTTTTTCCTCATGGTGTATAGTTTATAGTTCAAAGTAAATGAATCATACTATTACATAGCGTAATGCTGTAGATCCCACCATTTGCAAAGCATTCCTGAGACACACTCTGTTACCATTAGAAAAATCAAAATTGTTCTTTATTTATTTTCATAGCATTTCTTTTCTTTGGTATACTCTTAGACTGCTCCAAATCATGTGTCTCCCTCCTTGATATTTATGCCTTTCAAATTCTTGTACAGGTGGGATCTCCCTCACCCTCACAACCCGACCAGTGCCAAACAAGGGATTTTGCCAGACCATGGGCGATCAACTCTTGACCTTCTGCTGTTGAACTCCAGTCTCTTCTGGATGGTCCGAGAGTCCATAAGCAGACCCCACTGGGCTCCCCTCTTGGCTTCACTTTCTGGCCAGTCTGGCTCCCCTCCTGCCCCAGGGATACCAGACCCAGCTGCCCCAGTGCTGCTAGGGCTGCCAAAACTCCTCTGACCTGGGGCTGTTAGGGCTCAGCAGCTCCAGAGTCTACAGGGCTCTGCAGTCCTGGGGCTATTGGAGCTCCCCTGCCCTGGTGCTGCCAGGACTGCCAGGATTCTTTTGCACTGGAGCTGCCAGGGTTGCCGGAGCTCCTGGGTTGCCAGAGCTCTGCTGCCCCTGGGTTGCTGGAGTTCCACAGCTCTGGGACTGCTGGGGCTCTGCTGCCCCAAAGTTGCCATTCTGAAGCCATTCCCAGGATACTGGACTCCTGGCTCCCAGCCTGCTGCTTCACTCCCAAGTCTCCCTGGTCCAGGGGCTCTCTGGTCCAGCAACATCCATGGTCCTGCTAGATCACAGATGTTGCTGGGCAAGAGATTCCAGGATCACAGAGGTTCAACCTGTTGATTAAATTTCCATGTAGAAGATCCTAACATTTCATCATCAAAGGCAGGAATTCTTAGTGATCAATGGACTACTTGCTTGTAGTCCAGTTACAACACAGTCTGATGACATTGTTCAGCTGCATTCTCCTTATATCCAGCTGATAAGTTTAATTAAAGTACAGCTAAAAACATAGTTATATATAATATATACTTTCCCACATAGGCAACTGTGTAACTGCCATATGTATATTATGTGACAGTAAACAGGAGGGGTTTTATTATCCACAACTGGTTTCCTATCACTTGGACCCCTTACAAAATAAAATTAGTCTCATCCCATTCACGTGCTCATCCTCCCAATCAGGACACTTCTCACATGTATGGTTTAGTTCCCTGTGTCACTGGTGACAGTGAGTAGATAATATTAATTGGTCCAGGATTCACATAATAAGGGGCCAGCACTCACAACACAATATCCCTCTGTAACATGAGACAGATATATAAAAGAATGAATTAGCATGTAGTATTAGATGTGCTTTATTGCAGGTATAAGACCAGGAATATATCTAATAAGAGAGAAACAAAAGACCTAGGAGAAAGAACAAATGACAAATTCTTTTCTTAAACTTAAAGTCCAGTTCTAAAGTGCCCAAATTATTTCTTAGCTAAACTTAGAAATTGGCAGTGATGTCACTTGTTTTGTTACCAGTTATAAAAGAGGGAATTTTTGACGGGTTTATTATTGATACCTGTCCAGTTGGAGCCAGCTAACATGAGCTTAAACATCTCTGGTCTAGCCCTTTTTGAGCATTTTGATCAACACTTATGTGTTACCTAGAGAGCGGAGGTAAACAATTGCTGTGGGCAATTAATTAAAGCCTAAGGTACTCTCTCCACAGAAGTCAGATTCTCCCTGGTAGCCTGTATCTAATCACCAGGTAACAAATTTAGTAATCAATAAGCCAGACAATAATTTAGGGCCAAACCATATATTTTTGAGAATAAAGAACAAACATCAGCATATACAGCAACTATAACTGTCCCACCCTAACCCACGAAAGAGAGAAGATAGTGCAGTCCCACACACACAGGGGTATACATTACATTAAATGGCGATTGATGTCCGTGACCTACAACCTCTCAGCTAATTGTAAGCTTCAAGGGAGGACTAACGGAAAGATCCTTTGATGTTCGTAGTTGGTCCGGATCCTGGAACCGCATGGGTCCTCGCCTGACCCGATCTACTGCTCAGGATAAGCACCAGATCTTGTCCGAATGTTAATGTTCAAAAGAGCTAGACGTCTGATTGTAAGTCCCAAGTCTCAAGATATGGTAGAAGAAGGCTTCCCTTACTCCTTAAGATAGTATTCCCAAGATATGGGCAGTCTCAGTTCGATCATAGGCTGCAACCTTGGCCTCCTCAGGGAACACTGACGACACACATATACGGACATAGAAGAGCCAAAGAACATGAATGCTCTTCAAAGGGATCTTATAAAGAATTTAGGCTGGGAAAATAAACTAGCGGGCAGTGTGCAAAAATAATGGGCCAGGTGCAAAAGAAAGAGGGCCGTGTGCATAAGCAGAGGGCCGTGTGCATAAGCAGGGGGTGAGCACGCAGGTCATAGTAAGGAGTGCAAAGGCTTCTTTCTCCAGGTTTTGGCGGGAAAGATAAATGAAACTCCTTAGACTCCATTTTGAATATGTATACCCAGGGCAACATATGAATGTTTGTTACTGTATTATTTAGGCTTTTGGGACATGTTTACAACACTGGTATAAATATAATTTAGCCTTTTGGATTTAGTAGATGAATTTATGGTTGAAGTAGTGTATGGAGGAACCTTGCATTAATATTATTAATTCCATGCTGTGAAAGCAGATGCGTGAATGCTAAACATTAATATGTGAATTATAAATTGTAGATATGGGAGATGTTAACTTTGATTACATATTTATGATTTATATAGACTATTAGGAGGCACTGGTGGAATAACAATATAAAAAATGAAAAGGACTGAATAATGTATTTTGCTCACAGTGTTGATGCATGGGATGGTAGTTAAGAATAAATGAATGCACTGAGACTATAACCAAGAAAAAAGAATGATTCTACCTCCCAAATTCATGTGTGTACTCCTGGTTCCCAATTAACATCCTGACAGCTTTTCTGGTGAGTTTTATGGAGATTTGTCTGGTGAAGTATTAGAAATAGTTGGGCAGGTTCTGTGCTGTTCCTGTATCAGAGGCTCAGCAGAGAAGACACGGCCAAGGGAAGCACAAAAGTGTTTTAACCCCACCAGGCTATGTGGGGGGATTAGGATTGAGAATAGCTCAGAATCCCTGAAGCAATTAGGACTACCGATATGTGTCCTGTCCCTTATCCACTCCCTACCACTTATAGCCTTACCCTCTTTTGCCAGGGGGAGAAATTGTAGGCAGCGCTGTAGGCCACAAGAGTAAAGTTTAAGGGCCAAATGAGAGGCAGAATTATTTATCTAATAAGCAAAAAAAGCTGCCTTCTGAAATCAATATAACCTGAATAATTATAGTCATGACAGTACTATTTACTGCAAAAACAACTAATCTTTTCCTATAGTAAATCAGGCCCATAGACAATTAGGATATGTCTAGACTACATGGCTCTGTTGCCAGATCCATGTAGATTAGTTTACTAGACATACCCAAATGAAGCGGCGACTTAAATAATCACCACTTCATTTAAATTTAAATGGCTGCCGTGCTGTGCTGATCAGCTGTTTGGCGGCACAGCACTGTAGTCTGGACGCTCCACAGTCAACATCAAAGGCATTTGTCAACCTCCCTGGTAAACCTCATCCCACGAGGCATAAAGCCATGGATTCTAGGCATACCCTTAGTGCCTATTTCTGCCCTCTGCTGTGTTGGTGTGCAAATTTGTAACAACATATTGAAGAAACTACTTCTTCCCATCTATTGAACAAGAAGGTACCCAAAATATATCCATGAATGCCCAACTAATGAAACAATTGAGTCAATATATCCCCAAGAAGGCATGAACTGCAGAAAGAGGGGCATACTAGTGACATTCTCCTTTCACCTCCACATAACTCTGAGACATCAATCCGACATTTTGACTAGCAAGACGACTAAAATTCTGGTCACAAAGATACATATGCACCATTGTCCTGGCTGGACTGAAGCAAGGAAAATTTCCTTAGACATATCCTAACCTTACCCAACCCAAAGGGACCAAATTGTTAACAGGAAACCATCGAGCACCACAAAAAAGCCTTCTAAAATCCATCAATACAGCATACTCAAAGAATACTTCAATTGTGGCTTTCTTGCAGAATGCTGACATTTTTCTAAGGGTAAAATTTGTGTATTTTTTTCAGATCTTAAATCTAATCCAATCAGCAGTCAATATATTTCATGTTATTTTAGTATAACAAGAAATTCCATGCAAATAATGTTAAAACAATGGAAGAACAGTCATCTGACAGCTGTAGAAAGCCCAGCGAAGAAGAAACATCAGCTCAGGAGATAGAAGCATTGTGCAACATGTGGAAATCAAATATCTGAGGTGGGAGATTGAAATTATAGGATCTCCAAGTAAATCTGAATTTCTAAACTTCAGGAGTTAGTCACATACATATTTCAGGTTTGGGCTCTTAGGGTATGTCTACACTAGAGTTTTGTCAGAAAAACAGCCATTTTTCCAAAAAACCTGAGTTGCGTCCACACTGCAATCACATTCTTCTAAAAGTAAATCAAAAGAATAGAGGGGTTTTTCCAGCATTAGTAATCCTCTTTCTACGAGGAAGAAGCCTTTTTCGGGAAAAAAAAGGACATGTGTGGCTGGGGAAGAGGGAGTTCTTTCTAAAGAGGAAAGAGAAAAAAGCACAGGTGCCTTGGTGGCCACTCCGTACATAGTAATCACAGCTTAAATTCAAGATAGCAACCATTCAGTGTGGATGCTATCTTTCAAAAAAGTAGATCACTTTTTCGATATGCTTTTGTGGTGGACGCTCTCTTTCAGAAGAAGCTTTTTCAGAAGATCTCTTCTGAGAAGAGCTTCTTCTAAAAGAAGCCTGTAGTCTAGACATAGCCTGATTTTCTATTCTTGACAGAAAAGGAGAAGACAAGGGCTGGTTTTTGTTTTGCAAAAGTTTGCAGTTTTGTTTTGCTAACCCCCAATAAGGCTTTTTTTCAAATATGGATCCTATTGTATAGTTATCCATTAAGTCTGTGGACAAAATAAATGTTATTTTACCTCCAAGACTGTTGCTTTTAAATCCGGTGCTTTCCCATTAAGGACTGTCAAAAGGAATAACGTATTGTAAAGAATCATCTTTATGCCTATATAGCTTGATTATTTAAACAAAAATGCAGTGGTTTCTCTGGGATTAAATACATGTTGTATTTACTAAAACAGAATTCATGAACGAATTGCATGAAACTCTTTAGTAATGCTGTATTATACCTATCACAGTTTCAATATCTGCCCAACTGTGAAGAGTTCTGATGCCTCTCAGTGAGGGCTGCCACTCTAATTCTACATCCTCAACAGAAACTTCAGTCTGCTGCCTGTGATCTGTGACAAAGAAAATGCTATAGTAATCAATCCGTGAACACGCATGCACACACAAAAAGCCAAAGTATTTTGTTGTTTAAGGTAAACTCTGTAACTGATGAAGATCTGAGGAGGTTACTTTAAGGCTGGTCCACAGAACAACCTGTAAAGCTTTCCCTATAATATTAGCCAAGAATACAAAAGAAAAGATCACTTCAGCCCTCCACTTAACCACCTATTTTCTTTCTGCTCTTTTGTTAGATAGCATGAAAAGACAACATAAAATCAAATATTACTAATGCCATATTATAGAAACAAAGATGAAGTAATTTCCAGGCCCGCCAATGGGAGGGGCAAAGGGGGGCAACTGCTCTAGGGACCAGTGATTCAAAAATCCCGGGGCTCCTAGCCACAGCAGCTGCAGTCCTGGGTCCTTTAAATTATTGCAGGAGGCCCTTGCGGAATGCTCTGGGCAATGCTGAGCACTGCCTGGAAAAGGCCCTGCAGAAAGCACTGGGGGCTTCAACCTTGGCCCTTTTGCTTGAGATCAGGGAGTGGAGCTACTCCCTTCCATCTTGCCCCAGAGTCCAATGTGTCTGATGGCCCCCCTGGTGATGTCAGATTGGACCAACTTCTGTTGAACCTCACCCACTTTGTCTCCCTAACATTTTGGGACCAACATGGCTATAACAACTATGCCATATTGACAGAAACACTGAGCAGCCTTCCCCACTGGTGTCTGGCAAGATAATGAGCAATTGTGAGAAGAACATGCATTCCATGTTGATGACATATCACATTGTGATCAGCCTCCAGGAAAGACGTTTCCCAAGTCATCTTGCTCCTGTAACAATGGTGTCAGCACAGCTTTGGCCACTCTACCTCAGAGTTTGTCTGAGCATTCAAACATTTTGTTTTGGTCAAGAGCAGACTTTGCTTTCTGTGCCTGATTATTCTTCCCCTGTTATAGCTCGTGATGCTGATTACTGGCTCAGCTGTCCTTTGGCTGACTGCTGACCAGTGTCAGCAGTGTATATAACTCTGACTGCTGAATCTTGCCAGGCTGTTTTGCTTCTGGCTCAGATTTCCTCATCCTGCCTGCTGACTCTGACTGCCCTATTTCCCTTGCAGTCTCACCTCATCTCATTCCCTCTACTGACACCTGCTGAACCCTGTTGAACTCCCATCAAAACTTTGGCTTCAGCAGCAAATAATTGTAAGACCCTCAAGAAGTGTTATGTTACTTTGCATTAATTTTTGCTACAAGTTATGCAAATTATGTAAATTATGTGCTGCCTGGGGCTTGTGGGAAGTTGCTGGAGTATCCTATGTAGTCACAGTATTTGCATGACCCTGACCTGTGTGTGAGGAATATGAAGAAAATGTAGATCCATCCATTATTCATTTTGCAACATGGACGGAGTGGAACAGTATTAGAATATCATGGAAGTTTTGACAGGTACAAATGAGATTTTCCATTATTCACTTTCAAGAAAAACCTTCAGAGTCCAGTAATTAATTATATGTGACACAGGTTCAGTCCTCCATAAGCTTAAATGCCTAAGTAGAAAATACATAGTACAGTCGATAAACATACATGCTCTGCTAAAAATGCATACTTAGGGAATCAAAGAATGTGCTTCCTTTGAAAAACTATTATTGGCAAGCAATGATATTTTTCAGTGTTACAGAAAATTGGTACAGAAAGGACTAAAGCCATACCAAGAAGTGCAAATACAAATTCATTTGCCATTGCATCTGTGTCCAATACACTGTACTTGCAAATATTGTAATGGTTATTGCAGTACCATTGCAACCATGCTGATAGAGCAAAAGCAGCAGTCATAATACTTAAGGATTAATGTCACAGTGATCATATGAAACACCCCTTCCATCTTTGGCTATAAGTGATTATTTGAACACATAGTTGATACCAGCAATAGTGATGGTATTGTAGGACTCCCTGGCCTCCTGGTTTTAAAGAATCAGGCCACCTCCTTACAGTAATATATTAAAAATCTATAGGAAGTACACATTTTTAATAATGCCAAAGTAAACTTGTGTCTGAAATACATACTTGTACTTCTAAATATGTTATTATATTGCTACAATACTGTATTATGGCAAAAGTAACTAAGATACATAGAATGTATACATGTAATGAAAAACCCAATAGCAGAGTTCAAATATCTTTGAAGTGTTTATGTGAGAGCACTGTTGACAACATTGACATTGAAATGGCTTTCTTTTAGTGATGCCTAGCAACAAAACATAAGTATGCATCAGGTTATCAGTGAACAATTTTCCTTGAATTCTTCTGAAGCACATGGCAGCACAACTAGCCATCACAAATAAGTCTCCTGTGATTGTTGAAGCTCTCACAGCTTTTGTAGCAGAGCAGAATTTGAGCAAGTGACATTATAAACAGATGGAAATTCAGTGGCAGATTATGAGCTGTGACAGGCAGCGCAATTTACAATATCATTGAAGTTGCGTTAAGTTGCTCCTTGGAGGTCACCCAGCAGCTGGTGGCCTCCATGCCACTATGAACCAAAGAGCTGCACCTATCAACCAAAGAGCTGGACTCAAAGGTGTGACTTATGTTTGAGTAAATGAATGGTTTTCTTGTTCCAGCAACTGTGTGCCAACTGACATATGTTTGCTTTTCTTTAAATCCTCAGGATTTCTTTAAATCTATCAGCCAATATCAAAGAGCTGCTGTTGGAGCATGGTCTTCAACTCTTGGCCCAATGGGCTGACATTGTACAGGTTGTGCTTTCAAAACACAGTGGGCTTACCATTAATTAAATTGGACATGAAAGTGGATAGAAAAAACTATACACTTTAGTTAACTATCAGATAAAACGGAGAGAATCTTCTGGAGTCAGCAAAGGAAGTTTTCAGGGCCAAAGTTTGGCAGATGTTTCACATAACTTCAAATGCTATCCTGAACAATACCAGATAATACATGAAAGATCATTTTAGACTTATACCTCCCATTTTTGTTCTTTCTTCCCCTAAACTTGTTGGTGTTAGTGTCACTGTGGACAAATTGCCTATTTACTGGAATGCACACAACTTAAAATGGGCTCTCAACAGTGAGCAGAACTATGCACTGTGATATAGCAGTATAAATTCCACCAATTCCTCTGAAGTCAATAAAGCTATTCCTGGTGATCAGAAGTTCAACTGAGTAAAAGTTGGTCCATGGCTTTCTGAATATTTAACATTTAAAATATAAAATGTGTTAGAAATGGGAGATTTACAGTTGTTCAGGAAATAAAAACTTCTTCTATCCATCCCGTACTCTCCTCCCCCACCCTCACCAGACATTTTTCCATTTTGGAGACCCAAAACTAAAATTTGTTGTAAAAGTTTTAACTGTTTGGTTTATATTTTTGTTTCTCACTTGCATGCAATTTTATTCTTGTCTTCACAGAAACCAGAATCACTAAGATAATCAAAGAAACAGCTTTTTAAAAGATATTGTCAACATTTGACTATTTGAATAAAGCTTTGAATAAGCTTATCTGAACATTGGATTGAAAAATAAGTGTTTAGCACATTAATGTTAAATTTGCAGAATAGGAAAATAATAACATCTCTAAATGCTGTAATGCCAACCGAGAGGTTCAGTAACTTTGAAAAATCATGCCATATATTTGGGTGCCTAACTATCAATTAAAATGAAAATATTGGTCCAACTGAGTTGTGAAAGTATACAGAGTTAGTGCCAGGAATAGACCCAAGTTGTCTATTACAAATTAATCTTCTCTTTGAAAACAAACAAAACAACTTTCTGTGTTCTTCAGAAAAACAGAGTTTAAATCTAACTCCATTTGTTTGACTACAATAAATCATCCTAATTAACATGTAGTTCTAGGTGAATGTATTCATTTTATTATATTTCTTAAGGGCTATTTCCTTGCTATACAGACAGCTTTAATATGTTTTCTTATTATTTCCCCCTCATTACATACTTCTAAGATGAATATAAATGTGCTAAAGACTGTTATTTTTCATGCTAATGAACAACTCACACTAGTGAGAAATATATCTGAATTGCTCCCAAATTCACATCATACCCACTGTTGCTTAATTGTATTTCTTTGAGCTATGTTAACAGTTTTGATGTTATACAGCATACCCACTGTATGTTATCTGGGAGCTTTTATGCTTTCCTGTTTCTTAAAAAATATAGCGCAAGTGATCAGTTATAGCATCACTGCCTATACCTTATTATTTATGTGAGTGCCTAGTGAAGAGGTGGTGAGGAACCCCACCCTACCCTGAATATGTCCAGGACCAATATGTCCCATCTCTGCATTAAAGCTCATCTCTCCCCATGCTGATTTCAGCTGTGTGGAAGGGCCTATTAACCCTGAACCTTGACCAATAAGCAGCAGGTGAAGAAGGAGCTGGCCCCTCTACTCCAGAACTATTAATGTGTAGAGAATTGGGAGGCTGTCCCATTCTGGTCTTCTGCTGCTAGCCTGCTCTCCATTGATATATCTTGGGGAATTGAAGAAGGTGCAGAGTTTCTTCCTCTTCTCCATTCCGGTTCTAAATGAGGATGGTGAGCTGCAGGCTTTGAAGTGAGTTAAAGAAGCCATGTTCCTCCGTCCTGAGGTCCACCTTGTTCAGGACCACTCTGCATCTTCTCTGACTAGGGATTGTTTCTAATTGTATGTAACCGATGACCCTACCTGGATTATATATTGACATGTACAGATAACTAAAGATTAGTTGAAAGACTAGTTATGCCTTTCACAATAGTTACCTAAACATTTATTTATGGCTAGGTTGGAGGAGAAAATTAACCTAAAATTTTTCCCCACTCTTCTTCGGGAACCTTAGACAGCACATTCAGCTAATGTATGCAGAGAACATAAAACATCTGAGGTTTCTCCTGCCACCACTCATTTATCACAGAAACACATATCCATGATCTTTACTGTTTTCAGAATGAGGTAAAATCAATCAATTTCCACTTGGAGAAAAGTGTATCCAGCAAGAACATCAATCCACATCCACTTAGCCATTTTTTTCTAACAAGATTTGAAGATCAATGATTAAAGCCTTACTTGCCAACATGCTAAAAAACCACCTCAAATTTGAAGTTGGCATATTCAGTCAACCCTATTCTGTGTATATGTGTAAATTCTGTGTCCGAGTGCAGTTTGAATTTATATTGTGGTCTTGTTTTCAATCACTTCAATTAATATTGAGTCTAGATCTTTCTACTATGAACTTTGTCATCTAAAGAATAACATATACCTTCACATATTCAGAATAGATGATATTGTAAAATAAAGTTGTCATACACTAAAATGACTCCTCAATATCTTTTTAATATTGGCAGTGAATGCTGGTCTCATGCACTTTAGTACTATTTATCCTTTCTGCTCCTTGAAGTCTCTCTTTTTATTATTAAAGGATAATGTGAACTGATCCAATGTTTTGCTGCTGTGAAAATTTGGTGAGAAAAAATATCAGTGCAAAGCAAAAACTTCAGATAATGCCAAATAACTCAAAGATCTATAAAAATCAGTGCATTTTTACTTTTTGAGGGTCAACTTTAGGTCACACATATAATATGCTTAGGTGGACATCTAAATCTGGAGGCTCACTTTTCATTACTTTGTCAGTGGCATGAATACTGAGCCTGTCAGAAACTATAATGCCAGAGCTGTGCTGTACCAAACACAACTAGACTTGCTATCATCAACTGATTTTACTGCAAAGTCAATATGATGTCCACTGAGTACAAATGTTATCAAAGCCACCTTCTCTTGGGCAATATTCATGCTTCTAAGTGAAGGTTTCAAAGATATTTAAAGCACCTAGGGTCCAATATTGCTTCTATAAAAGTCAATGTCAAAATACCCATTGATTGCTAGAGAAACAGGAGCCCATGATACATTTAACTGTGTTTTGCTGCTGTGTAAATGTAACAGAAAATTTTATTAGAAGACTCTGATACACTGCTACCTTGTATTTGTGTAAACGGCTTCCGAACTATCATGATCAGCCCCTCCCCTCAAATACATGCACACACACAGAGTCAACTTTACTATACTTTTTTGGAAAAGTAAGTAGATTTTTTCAGATACACAATAAAAATAATTAATAGACATTGCTATTGAACAGAGTAATGAGTGACTGGAATGTTTTGGGGGACACTACAAAACACTGAAATTGGAAGATAGAAAAAGACTAATTCTAGTTTTGATTGGTTGTTTACCATAATTTTAGCAATCTTCCCAATATTCCAAATGGAGGGGGAAATTTATTGAAATATCCTAATTTGGGATATATTAGTATAGAATGAAAAAGTGCTGAATTTGGAATATGTTATTAGTGAGAAATAGATTTCATTAGAAAAAACAGAATGGCAGTTTTATGTTGTCCAGTAATAATTAATTTTATTGAAAATCATTCATTCATGCAAACCCATATATTTATAGCGATAAATAATAAATGTATAATAATAAATTATTACTAACACTTTTTTAATTTGCATAGTTAACCAATTTCACTTAAAAGACTGCACAGGAGATTATCAGGTGTTGTTACAATGTACGTTTTATTTGATCAATACATACTAATGAATGAACAGATGCTAAAAATCAGAATATTTGTAAGAAGCCATTACCTTGAGAGACTGCCTGAAAGCATGTTCAGAGTTTTTACCTCTCAGTATGCTTGCTTCATCTGGGAATATTGTCCATATAATGAATGACTTTTTTGCTTCATTTGGAATATGCTCAGCCTTGTCTTTGGTATTAAGGATTAAAGTAGGTTTCTTTGCATGTATGCCAAAATATATGTAAAAATAATTCACTGTTTGAAAAGAAAAAATGATAAAATACAGCTACAAACCTTACTCTGAATTACAGATGACCAGACTAGTTCTTACCAGCTCAAGGGCAACAGGAACATTTTCTCTTGTGCTTGTCACTTCAGTGTGCCTGATAAATTGCACTGGACAGTAATAAGAAATATCAGAACCTTTGTTATTTGGTATCTGATAACTAGTACAGTAGGAGAAGCAGGTAGTGAGTATATCTGCCGACCTACATCTAAAAAAAGAGAATATCTGTGCTTACCCTGACAGCCATTGAGCCAGTGTTGTTTTACATAAACACTGTTCCAAGAGCACTGATAAGGCAGTAATCATACTGTAAAGCTCAAGGCAGAAGTTCCACTTCACAGAAAACAAAACCAAACCTCACACTTGTTTCTTTCTCCATAGATGAAGTTGTAGATTGCTAAACTGAAAGGAAATGGATGTAGGGATAAGAGGGAGATACATCAGTTGTATAGGTTTACCATACTGGTAGTAATATGTTTATTGATTATTGCATTCCATAGTATTACTTGACTTTCCTGCTATTTTCAAAATTTTTGGTGTATGTGCTGTATGTTTTTATTCTTTCTCTGATGTCATTATCTATCCACATCAACATTATTTATGCCTTTTGAGACATCAACACCCTGGTGAAGTGCCAAAAATATATACAGTTTTCCAGAGAAGGTAAAATATATATATCAATATCACATACTATGCTTGTGTTCTGTCCCAGACGCTATGTCTAGACTACGGAGTTTTTCTGGGATACTTGAGGTATCCTGGAAAAACTCTGCGGCATCCAGGGACCACGTCTGCTTTCCAGAAGAAGCACTCTTTTGGAAAGCCTGTCTTTCTCATTCCACGAGGAAGAAGGGCTCTTCCAAAAAAGGAGGTTTTTCCAAAATTTGGCCCAGTGACAAAATGGGCCAAATTTTGGAAAAGCCTCTTCTGAAAAAACAATCGGAAAAAGGTATGCAAATTGCGGAGCCCAATTTGCATACTTTTTTTCTGATAAAAGTCCGTAGTATAGACATAGCCTTAGCTACTACACTCTAATATTTTTGCTTTATCCTGCTGCTATGACTGAGATGATAATTTCAAGATTGTTTTTAATAATAAGCCCTAAATCATTTTCTTAATTAGTGTGCTGAATGATTGTTCTACATATACTTATTCCCTGACGTGGGTCTATGCTTTTTTCTAAAATAGTGACAATTTATTTTAAAAACAAACATTTTTTGGTAGCTACCCTGCACATCAAGGAATTAGAGATATTTAGATAAATCCTGTAAAAAACCCACAAACCTGTGAAGCAAAAGACAGTTAAAAAGAAAATATACATGAAACCAAAAGGTTTTTAAAAATAACTAAGAAGTGAGAAGACTGAATGTTTCTAAATCTAATGTCAGTGAATTGAAAAGAAGTTCAAAAACTAGAATTCAGTTAAAAATCCATAGAAAAAAGTTTCAGACATCTCCACCATGACTTTGGTGACCACCATGACTCTGGCAACCCATGTTTGTAATGGTTATGAAACTATGGCCATATTACATAAACCCAGAGGGATGATGACCTTACTATATGCTCAGCAGGTATGATTTAATGGTAGCATATGCATTAGGTGACTGAAAGCAATGGCTGGTATTTGCTGGCCTTTAGGATAATATGGTGAATTCTTTAATTCAGAACAGAATAAAGTGTTGGAAAGACTCACAGAAGCCTATGCACAGCGGTACAAACCAGTTGTTGTGCTGAGGATTGTTACATATATAAATTCAGCCTGTGTTGTCCACATTGAGCTCTGTAAACACAATTTTAAAAACTTGCCTATCACGTTTTCTTACATATGAGAGCCCTTTTTCACTGTGCAGGTGTGGAATTTCTTATGTATTAAATACTACCCTTAGTAAGTATTCCATTTTTTGATGTACAAGATGAGTAGTGGAGGAAATTGTTGTACTATATTACAGTACTAAACACACTTAGGGTATGTCTACACAACAAAGTTATTTTGAAATAACTTTACCAGCATCTACACAGCCAAATCGCTATTTCGAAATTAAATCGAAATAGTGGAGGGCTTATTTCAAAATTGGTAAACCTCATTCCATGAGGAATAGTACCAATTTTGAAATTTCTATTTCAAAATAAGCGTTGTGTAGATGCTTATTTCAAAATAGGGAGCCTCTAGCCCTTCCTAGGGTTCCCTGGTGGCCACTCTGGGCACAACCAAGAAAACTGCTCTCCTTCTCCCTCACCCTGGAGCCCTTAAAGGGGTATACTCTGGCCACAGTGCCTGTGCCAGTTCCAAGCCTGCCAGCCTAGAGCCAGCAGTCACTGCACCTGACCCAGTGGCCCCAGCATGAGCCAGGCAGCCAGCGCCAGCCAGCCCTTCACTGCTCCCCAGGACCAGTCTGCCAGCTCCCAGGAGCCTGCCAGGGGCCGGAAAAGGTGGGGTCCTGCCTGGTCCAGTGCAGAGATCAGGGACCTAATTCAGGTTTGGGGGGATGCCTCCAATGTCCATGATCTCTGCACTAAACGGAGGAACACAACCGTCTACAGGCGGATGGCTGCCAGCCTGGCCACCAAGAGCCACATGCGAACCCAGGAGCAGGTTCACATGAAAATAAAGGAGCTGTGGCAGGTGTATGCCAGGGCCACAGGGGGAAGCTCCTAACCAGGGGCAGACCCAGACTCCTGCCCCTATTTTGATGCCATGCACTGCATCCTGGGGGGCAGGATGGTCTGTGCCCCCCAGGTGGTCATCAACCCTGGGGCAGAGCTTGCTGCCTCCTGCTGCTCCAGCTCCTGCTGCCTCCTCAGCTACCGCTCTTCCTCCCACTTCTTCTCCCCCTCCTGCTTCTTCCTCCCTACCCTCCTCATACCCTCAAGGATGCCAAGGCCCCCACACCTGCGGTGCTGGGAGACACTTGAGCCAGTAAGACCCCCAACCCCAAACCCTGAGCTTCTCCTCCCCCTGCTAGCTCCCTCCTCCCAGATTTCCCCCTCCCCTCTCCTACCCTCTCTCCTCCCCTCTCCCACCTTCTTTCCATAGTCTCACCTCAGTTTCATTCCCCCATCCCAATTTTGTTCAATAAAGAGGCTTTGTTGTAATGAGCACATGTCTTTTATTGTACAGCAGGAAGTGGGGTTAGGGAGGGGTAAATGGAAGGATGTGAGGGAGGACTGAGGCACAAACTCCCAGTGGGGCACACCAGGGAAACTGTTACTTCCTGCAGAACGTGCTGCCAGGCTCGCAGCAACATGTCCAGGAGAAGTACCAGAGTGCCCTGGGGCAGCTCTGGATCCATGTTGCAGAGTGCTGTGGTGTCCTGAGTGAGGGCAACCAGAGTACGCAGAGAAAAAAATGCTTTGCTGTCCCTCAGCGAGGTAGGCAAGCAACCAGGGAAACCTTAGAACTGACTGTCCTGGGGGATCCCTTCAAGCACAAGTCTCAGATAACTTCAGGCAGCAGCCACGCAAGGTAACTCCTGACCTGATGCCCTGCCAGAACTGGTTCTGGCCAGCCTTAAATGTGATACAGTATCCTATCAATGATACAGCCGTATCAGTTATACAGCTTAAATGTGATACAGCTATTTTGAAATGTATTTTGTGTCTAGACACATTATTTCAAAATAAGCTATTTCAAAATAATTATTTCAAAATAAGCTATTTCGAAATAATGCTGTAGTGTAGACATACCCTTACACAATATACTTTACTGTAGGCAAATGAGTGTGTAGGCTAGCTGCAATATCAAACCAAAGTAGGGCAGTAGAGACCGTATTTATTTTGAAGGAGCATAAAGTGTACCTTCATTTTTCTTCATTGTGAGTCTGTGAAAGGAAGGAACCCCTGGGGAATGTATGTGAGGAAGCTGGTGAGTGCAGGACAGTCAGTCCAACAAATAATATTGTCTTAATCTTTTTGTTGTCTTGGGCTGATAGTGCCAGAATCAGCTATAACTGTTCATCAGAGACAATGGAAGTATATTAACATAAAAAATAAACAAAGCCACCAACTTAGCTATAGGTGAGATAGTCTCATGTGTGAGATTGAACCTCAAAAGATAATCAATTGAATCAACTAACTGCATACAATATTATTGCATTATAAAAGTGTATCAAGTAAAGTGTGTTATGGAAGCTAATGACATACTGATGGTCATTACTGCTGTGAAATGTATGTATTATCACTGTTTGAGGAATTATGGACACTCAGTAATATTATGCTTTCAAGTCTGTGACCAATGGCAGGGAGAAACAGACTTTCTTCCAGAAAGGAAGGAAGGCCGCTATCGAGCTGTCCTCAATTAAATTAATTTAGGACAATGAACAATAGAAGTCCCATTTACATCCAAAATAGAAGGAAGATGGAATGTCTACATAAATGGAAGAACAGCATGTGGTCATTCTGAGTCTAGAGACAAAACCAGTGAGTTTGGGACTATATAATGAAAGAGAAGAAGCTATCATGGCATCCATCACTGGAAAGTGAGAAGGGTTCAAACCGTTTGCAAGCTGAAAAAGACAGTTCCTTCAGCCAAGAGGGTTGAACTCTCTTGAAACGAATATAGGAGAGAAACCTGCAACAACATTTTATGTAGGAAAACAAGGGAAAACAATACTTTGCGCTTTAGTGGAAGGTCATGGCTGTAATGGATGTAAAGAAAAAGATAAGTAAGACAGCTACCTTGGACCAATATGTAGCATGAGTTAAGTATTAGCCAGTAGAAAGTATATTTTATTTTTATTTGCTTGTAATCATTTTTGTCTTTATCCTTGGTATAAAGTCATGTTTTATAAATTCATAAAATAAATTCATTTTACTTTTAATCTAGTCTAAACCAACCAAGTGCAGTTTAATTTAAAGTGATTGCCAACTCCATTTAAAGTTATAAACTGTACTTTTGTCTCTTTTAAGGTGCAATGGGTCTTATTATTTACCTCACTGTTCTGGGGTAAGGGTGAAATTTGCAGATGGTTTTGGGGAAATTTGGGACAAGGAATGTGTTGAAATCACCATGCAAAAAGGTAACCAAGATGGTGAAAATGAGGGTAGGGCTGCTGAGTCAGAGGGCTGAACCAAGGCTGTATAGTACACAGAACTCATGGACTTGCATGCTTATTCATGTCCGCTGTGTCTAGACTGGCAAGTTTTCCGCAAAATCACCTGCTTTTGCGGAAAAACTTGCCAGCAGTCTACACTGGCCGCTTGAATTTCCGCAAAAGCACTGACGATCTCATGTAAGATTGTCAATGCTTTTGCGGAAATACTATGCTGCTCCCATTCGGGCAAAAGTCTTTTTCTGAAAAACTTTTGCACAAAAGGGCCAGTGTAGACAGCAGAGATTTGTTTTCCGCAAAAAAGTCCCAATCACAAAAATGGCGTTCGGGGCTTTTTTGCGGAAATGCGTGTCTAGATTGGCCACGGACGCTTTTCCGCAAAAAGTGCTTTTGCGGAAAAGCGTCCTGCCAATCTACACGCGCTTTTCCAAAAATGCTTTTAACGGAAAACTTTTCTGTTAAAAGCATTTCCGGAAAATCATGCCAGTGTAGACGTAGCCGTCTAGTCTGTGAGCCTCCGAAGAAGAGCATTGAAGGCACATAAGGTTACAGGGCAGGTGGTGACACATTCCTTCACTTGTTTAGATTGCATCCTAAAATATTACACATTCACCTTCACAGCCACATTACCCCGCACATGGTGGAAATTAGCACCTTATCAGACTACTGATACCTGTCTTCAGGCAAGCTGGGATCCATTCTGGAACGAAGAGGACTGTGGTTAGGTGAGATGGACTGAGGATTCCTATTGACACCACTCCAGAACAGTCATGGGGAACCAAATGGAGATTATTATGTCAAACTTCTCTATTGTAGATAAGGCCACTTTGGCTTCCCAACTCTAAAATGGGAATAATCAGCATCTACTTACCTCACCTTGTTGTTCTGTAGATAATTTTAAAATATTCTCTTCACAGCAGTAGCATGGAAAACATCAAAATTTGCATTTTACATTTGTAATGACTATTATCCATGTACCCATGATGAACTATCCAGCTAACAATAAAACAACCTTTCACCCATGCACTTTCTGAAACTGCGTAACATGGGGTTTTCATGAATTCCAAACAACTTCCTACTCACAAGATTTTTTTGTTTAAATCCAAAATATTCTCTGAACATGAACCAAAATAACAGAATACTAACAAGTCACCTATTTTTCAAAACTTTTCCTTTGTGTATTTCTTACAATAACAGACAAAACTGAAATTGTTCTAGCCATGGTACAATATGGTTTAAGCATTGTTCTGTGCTAAATATGTGCCATAAAATATTCATAAACATGCATTGCTTTCCAGATTGAAAGCATTTATCATCATTTCATTGACTGATAATGACACAAATCTCTCTGCAGCATATTGCACTATACCCGTGCTTTCTTTTCCTTGTTTCTACTTCCTTTTTTAACTAGAATTAGATTATTCTGTATTTTGCACTTACAGACAAGTGGAAAGAAAAACATGCTCTAGGCATACCTCATGTGAGCTATCTGCCCTTCTCTTGCTTATTTTGTCATGATGAAATTGTGAATCAAATTTTATAGCTTTACTCCAATAATGCAGTCCCTCTTCAAAGAGCATCAAAGTACTCTTTGATCAAATGAGAAATGATCAAAGACTAAGCTTGTTAGAAAACAAATCCCACAAAGTGGAGATTCTAGTGCTTTTTTTTCCATTTTCATCTTACCTCCTTGCTTTGATTATGTGTTTTATTGTATGGGGAAGCTTGACAGGGAAGTAATATAAAATAAAAATGGAGAGGCTGAGGGAATACAAGTGACAGAAGTGCTTGATGGACTGCTCTTGGATTTTCTGTAGGTTTGTCTTCACTGCAGCGTTAGCATAAGGTATAACTTAAGCATTACCTCTACCCAACTGCTATGCACACACAGGAGGCTCTAGCTCAAGTACAGTGATGCTTTAAACCTTGTTAGTGGGACTCTCAGGCTATGTCTACACAGCAGTGTTATTTTGGAATCATTAACATTATTCTGAAATAACAAAGGATGGGTGCGTCTAGACTGGCAAGATTTTGCGCAAAAGCAAGTGCTTTTGCGCAAAAACTTGCCAGCTGTCTACACTGGCCACTTGAATTTGTGCAAGAGCACTGACATTCTAATGTAAGAATTCAGTGCTTCTTGCGCAAATTCTTTGACGCTCCTGCTCAGGGATAAGCCCTCTTGCGCAAGAATATTTGTGCAAGAGGGCCAGTGTAGACAGGCACCTTAATTTTTTTCTCAAGAAAGCCCAATGGCTAAAATAGCCATCGGAGCTTCCTTGCGCAAAAGTGCATCTATACTGGGCACGGATTCTTTTGCGCAAAAGCATCTGTGCCAATCTAGATGCTCTTTTGCGGAAGTACTTTTAACGGAAAAACTTTTCCATTAAAAGTATTTCTGCAAAATCATGCCAGTCTAGATGCAGCCAATGTGCCTACACAGCAAGCCATTATTTCAAAATAATGAACTGGAGGACTTATTTTTCTTACTCATGGTAACCCTCATTTTATGCAAAGTAAGGGCAGTCAAAAGAAGAACATTCTTCCTTTGACTTCCAGCAGTATAGACAGCGCCAAAGCTGAGTTAAGCTATTTTGACCTCAGCTAAGTAATTAACGTAGTTGACGTTGCATAGCTTATTCTGACTTTAGCCCTGCTATGTAGACATACCCTCGGAGGGCATGGGTTCCATCTAGAGCTCATAATGCAATGGGGATGTAATTCTGTGCTACTAATCTAATCACTGTGCCACTTAACTCTCATTTGGCAGTGTGACTGCTATCACCAGAGCTAGGTTAACAGAGCAATTAAATCAAGGTGTAAATAAATCAAGCTAACTTGGCAATGAAGATACTTCTTGAGCTACCTATAGAAATAAGAGCTTACCTAAACTAAAAGTCATTCATGATCCCTGCCTACATATGTAGTACAACATTAATTATTAATTATTATTAATTATTATTATCACAAGACTATCGACCAGGACCACTTTGAGCTAGATGTGTTAATCAAAACTGAATTTCCACAGCTTTTTCCCAATACAGGAAGTTCATTTTTCAAGGTTGAATTATGTTGCAATTTAGATCTTTTCTAAATATTAGAATATATTTTGTTAAATGAACTAATCATGCAGAATCCCAGACAGATCATGTTTCAGGACAACTTGTCAAAATAAGATGTCCTAATCCAAGACATGCCCATGCATCTAGCAAACGTGAATTGCAACCAACAACCCATTATTTTGTTATTGTTTGGGATGGTCCAAAAATCAATATTCTTTCTACAGTAACCAGTGATAAAATCCTCTACTCTACTGTTCAGCCAAGTAACTAGAGCCGCACCAGGTAGAAGAAAGACTGAGATAGGATTTCCAGTCTCCTTTTCATTCCCCACATAGTCCTCAATGTCACATCTCCTCTCTCTCACTCATTCCCCTTATCCTTCTATCACTGAGCTATAAACCATACAGGAGCTCTAAACCTAACCCCTGTGTGGTCATCCTCACAATCAGATCTTTCTTATATCACCCTCCTTACTATTTATTTGTATTACCCTACTGGACCAGGGTTGCATTGTTCTTGGTGCTGTGCAAACACAGGACAAAAAGACACTCTGCCTCTGCACCCTCAGAGCTTGCAATATAAGGCAAGCAGTGGATGGATACAGATAGATTAACATGGGAGTACAAGGAAACAATATGGCAGACTGTGGTCCTGGAATACCAGCAGCCTAACCATTGTCAATGTGAATATACATTCTAATGCTGCCTACACACCTATCTTGGATAAAAGGTTGGATGTTATTGTGATGGATACAGCAATTTCCTGTAGATACTGTATTGAATTAAAAACAACAATGTGTGTGGTGGCACTTTAGAGACTAACAAATTTATTTAGGGTATTAGACCATAAGCTTTCATGAGCTACAACTCACTTCCTCAGATGCTGAAAAGAAAAAAGAAATAAAGACAGGGAACAATAAAAATAGAGAGATGACACTGCGAGATGAGTGCTATTTAAAACAGAGTGGATGTGGCTCATGTCCAACAGTGGTGAGAAGTTGAGAGTACCTGAATGGAAAATGACTTCTTATAATGTTGTTTTTGCTGAAACAGACTAACATGGCTACCTTTCTGAAACCTGTATTGAATTAAGTTCATTGTATTAAAAATTAAAACATTTATGTATAATTGTAGGATTGCATGGAATGTTTTCAAGGGAGAATTGTGACTCATGTAAACCCTGGGAAGTGTTTCATGAGCTTCAAAGGACTATTTGAAACAATGTGCGAGACAAGAATGAACTGTAGGATCAACTGGAGGTTTCTCGGGAATTCTCTAAGGCAGGGGAGGGGAACTTTTTTGTGGTCAAGGGCCAATGACCCACAGAAAAATCAGTTGGGAGCTGCACACAAGTGAAAAGTGAAACAAAAAAAGAACAACTAAACCCTTGCTGACATGGCCCCTGACTGAGAAGGAGAAAGACACTCCTCACATTCCCTTCATACACCAAAGCCTAGGGGGACCTAGACTAGTAGATTTTCTGTGTTCCAGCCCCACGGTGGGATAGAGGGGAGGCTGGAGCACCAGCATGGTCTCCCCATTGCTGAGAGGGAGTTCTAAGCCTTGGGGGCCAGATACAGGCAAACTGGGGGGCTGCATCTAGCTCCCAGGCCTTCAGTTCCCCACCTCCACCCTAAGAGAAGGTGTATGCAAAAATACCAGCTCCAGTTACGCAAGAATCAGGCATCTTAAACTGAAGCATCACTTTAAGAAAGGGATCATTGACTGTTATATGTGGTTTATAAGATATTTATTAATAACTTATTAGTAATTACTGTTCTTCTTCTTATTAGGAATTTATGCCATAAAAAAAACACTGGAGGGGGGGTTGGCGAGTGCCTTTTACGTCTGGTGAGTAGGATTTTCCATAATTTGTCGATCCCTGGTTATACACACACACACACACACACACACACACACACAGTTTATACTGTATATAAAGTGTTTTAACCCTTTTTATTATAGCACACTGTCCAGTGCCACACAATGCCAGTGGCAGACTGACCCTTCTGGTTTTGCTCGATTCAGCTGCTGCTGCTGCTGCCTTGTAACTCATTTTTTGCCGAAGCTCACTTGCTATTTTGACTATCGCGAGTGCCATAGAATTGGATGCTGGACTATTGGAGTTTTACTGTAGTTCTAAAAAATAGAAGAAATTATGACTTTGAACACTGTGATACCTAAAGCGTGGAGTGGAGTGATAATATTTTGCCTTCTTATGATATTTTCCTCTAAGCATTTTACTGAGAAATTAAGAGACTTATTAAAGTTGTATACTCACTATTTAACACAACTTAGTTCCATATGAATGAAGAGTTGTTCTGCAGTCTTCTTCATTAAAAGTGCAAATAAAATGAAAATGGTGTGTGATAGAGATTAAAGTGATGACCCAGTGATTTTTTCCAAGTACACCTGACAATACAGCCAACTCTATTATCCCTCCCAATCTACAATTCATGCTTATGTGTACATAAAATCTATTGTCTAGTACTCTCCGTGGTTTTCAAAATTGTTATTTACAGAGTTTCAGGATGACAGCAACCTAGCTATAACTTTTGCTGGACTTCAGCTCATTAGTCTGTTCTTTCCTGTGGTAATTTCATTATGCCTTCAACCTGTGTTCAAACTCCCACAGCTGCAATTAGATGTGAAATTTAGAGCTACCAGATTGTAAAGTTATGCTACTTGCTACCTGCTACCCAAGGGTAATTTAACTATTAATTACTAGAGCAGCAGATAACTTTACTTCCTCTCTAGTGAAGAAGACCCTCAAAGCTCATAAGCTTAGTTTCATTCACACAGTGGGCACTTTCTTGATCATAGGGCCAAATACCTCCATTAAATCACAACTGAAGAACAAACCTTTAAAAAAGTCTTTGAAATTCTATGATAATGCCTAAAAAATCAGGTGTTTTCAAATGCTAGAACGAATGGAGGCTATTGAAATCTAAAATTCACAACAAGATCGACATAGTTTGGAATGGTTTTATTTTGCTGTGCATGTTTGTGTTAAAGAGCCCTGACCAAAAGGGAATCAGAGAGCCATGGAGAGGAAGACAATATTTAAATAGCATTTTTCTATTTGCACCTTTAGGGTACAATCCTGTAAAGATTTAAGTATGTGACTTTTTACACATTGCAGTAGGAACTATTAGCCTGCATGAAGTTAACAATGTGCATAAGGCTTTGTGGGACTGGGTCCTTAAGCAATCAAAAACAGGTGAACGGGATGATAAAATTTGTATTCAAAATGTTCATTTCCCATATTCTGTTAGAGAACATTACTCCTACCCTATATGCTGAAAGGTGAGAGAATGTGCGTGTGTGTGTGCATGTGGCACAAGGCAAGATATGTGCATATGAATTGGAATAGAGAAATGAGAACAGGTGTTAAAAGAAAATTTCAATGTTTTCCTATCAAACATTTTATTGGTAGATAAATAATTAACGTGTTTCCTATCCCCTAAAAAAAATGTTTACGATATAGCCTAGAAATTTCAGCTTTCTTATGGGTGTAATTGTTTCTGAGTTTAATCTGTGGATCTTGATAATGCTTGCTAAAAGGACAAAAGGACAATCAAAAGCAGGGGAAAAATATTTTGCACTGAAATCAATAGGAACAGCACACCAAATGTAAGTTAATACATAACAGTAAAAAATAAGCAGTTATAGCCAAATTATTGCAGGAATTTATGTTAAAGGCTGTGAAACCTCATTGTTTGACAAACTGGTAAAGGAGAAACTACAATTGGAAATATTGGAAAAGGAATCCATTTTCATAGATGACCATAACCCAAATCCTGGGACCAATCAGCAATGGAATGCTAATTGTGCAGTCAGCAACACTTTGCACTGCAGATGTTTTCTCCTACAATCATTTATTTCACTGCATTGACTTGAGGCTTCTTGGCTCTTGTTTTCTCTTCTTTTATTCTTATACCCTCAAAACCTAGTTTTGCATCAGAAGCCAATAGAGGCACATAATGGATTGTTTGGATGCTGCTGCAAACATGCTACTAAAGTCACAGTAGACTTAAAGCCTGCGGGTTTGGTGTTACTGCCATCATTTCTATAGCAGTAACATTAGACTTAATCTCTTCTGGCTGAGCTATTTTATGCCTTTTTGATGGAAAGGAAATCTGCAGTGTGTAGTTTTAGTGGGTACACTTCTTCAACCAAAATTCCTTTTCTTTCTCTAATCTGAAGCAAGTCTAAAAATTGGGTCCATGATCTGTAAATATGAGTTTTGCTTTTTAAAACAATTAACTGATGAATTATGATTGCTACTGACATATCAGAGGAATTTCTTACTATAAGTTTAACATGTGCCACTTAGCATTTGAATTAATTTATTTTGGAAGATAATAAATAAAGTACAAATGGTGTGTAAGTATTGATGCCTTTTTTCAGTTTTTGCGGACACAGAATAATCTGTTGGATTTTGCTGTTCTGCAGTTGCTCATTTTACAGTAAAACAAATCTGAAATCAGAGCAGAGATGCACAAGTACAACATAAACAAACCAGAAGTTTTCTACAGCTTGGACACAAATGTAAATATCTTGTTAGAAATGTCAGACCAACATGGCAAATCATTTATGCCATCATGGGATGGATCCAAAGTTCCCATAGATGTGAAAGGTAAATATAAATACTGATTACATATATTCCATTACTACTTTTTCAACAAATGTATCAATTTATCATTGGCTATTAAAAGCTAAATAACTTCAACATATATATGTGCTCAAGCTGGAAAAACCAGACATAGTTTTAGAGAGCACTAGATTTCAGAGAGATTTGTCTCCAAGTTTCTTTCATAAAATCATAGAAATGGATGAGATCTCAAGAGGCCTTCTAGTCCAGACTACTACATTCATGACAGGACTAAGATTGTATGGCTGTGTCTAGACTGGCAAGTTTTTCCGCAAAAGCAAGCGCTTTTGCGGAAAAACTTGCCAGCTGTCTACACTGGCCGCTTGAATTTCCGCAAGAACACTGACTTCATACTGTCTGAAATCAGTGCTTCTTGCGAAATACTATGCTGCACTCATTCAGGCAAAAGTCCCTTTTGCGCAAAACTTTTGTGCAAAAGGACCACTGTAGACAGCTCAGATTTGTTTTGCGCAAAAAAGCCCCGATCGCGGAAATGGCGATCGGGTCTTTTTTACGCAAAAGCACATCTAGATTGGCATGGACGCTTTTCCGCAAAAAGTGCTTTTGCGGAAAAGCATCCGTACCAATTTAGATGCTCTTTTCTGCCAATGCTTTTAATGGAAAACTTTTCCGTTAAAAGCATTTGCGGAAAATCATGACAGTCTAGACGTAGCTATTATGGGTATGTCTAGACTACAGGCTTTTGTTGACAGAAGTTTTGTTGACAGATAGGGCATGTCTAAACTACATGGCTCCGTCGACGAAGCCATGTAGATTTGTTTGTTCGGCAAAGGGAAATGAAGCCACGATTTAAATAATCGTGGCTTCATTTAAGTTTAAATGGCTGCCGCGCTGAGCCGACAAACAGCTGATCAGCTGTTTGTCGGCTCAGCGCACTAGTCTGGACGCTCCCCTGCCGACATGAAAGCCCTTTATCGACCTCCCCAGTAAACCTCATCCTACGAGGCATGTTTGTTGGCTCAGCGCGGCAGCCATTTAAATTTAAATGAAGCCGTGATTATTTAAATCGCGGCTTTATTTCCCTTTGCCGATCAGCCTAATCTACATGGCTCCATCGTTGGAGCCATGTAGTTTAGACACACCCATACTGTTGACAAAGCTTCTGTAGACAAAGAGTGTCTAGACTACATCCAGTTCTGTCAACAAAGCAGGCTGCTTTGTCGAATTGACAGTGTAGATGCAAAGGACAGTGTAGATGCTAGAACTCTGTTGACAAAAGGCATTATTCCTCATATAATGAGGTTTACAGGCGTCTACAAAACTGCCGAGTTCTGTTGATGTTATGTCGACAGAACCCAGCAGCAGTGTAGACGCAGGTAGTTTTGTCGACAAAAGTCCACTTTTGTTGACAAAACCCTGTAGTCTAGACGTTCCCTATTAGACAGGTGTTTGCCTAACCTCTTCTTCTGCTTATAATTTATGGGGGTATTTGCAAACTGTACATTTGGTTTGAATTCAGATTTTAAAACCTCTGCCACTCCCTAAATTTAGGGGTGTCCTGCCTAAGTTTAGGGGCAGATTATAGATTCAGATTCATCTATAGTTGATATTTCTGTAGAGGTTCTCATGGATGTGACCTGAATAGATAGTTTTCAGTTTCACTCACTGTTAACATTGATGTTGGCTCCTATTTTGTTCTTTTTGTCTGGAATTTGATTTGGAAAGTTTTTTGTGAAGTATGTACAACTTTTATCAATAGGAAAATGTTTGGCTTTTTTGTGATTCTAAAACTGGCATTTGGTGACATTTTCTCTTGTTATTGACAGTTTTTTATATATTTCCTTAAAAGAATAAGCTCGTTTTGTAGTGGCGTTTAATTTGTTTTGTCCAGTCCATAACAGTACACAAAACTCTCTCTTCACATTTCACTCCTATTAGGGCTTTGATTGCTTTCTGCTGCTCCTTTGTTTGCTTTATGACCTTTGTCCAAATCATGTTTTTGTCCCTAGATAGACCCTGGATAGCTCTTTGGTGATACCTCCACATCACTTTTCATAAAGTTTGTTTTCTTCTTATCCCCCTTCCCCCAATTCAGCAGTGCAGCAGAAAGATTCTTAGCTAGCTCCTTTAAAACTATATACAAATGAATCTTTTGAATTATGTTGCTGCAACACAACTGTCTTCCTGTTGAATAATGGTCAAGCAGGCTTTTTGTTGCACTTGTTGACATGCCACTGCTGAGTGATTACTAATCTTTACATTATACTGCATGTGCTGACTAACCTCCTTTATAACCTTTATAAACATGATTTATAAAAAGCCGCAGCAAAGGTGAAATAATAGAGTAGGACTTCTGTGTTAAAGTGGATGTGATTAGACCTCTGACTAATGGTAGGAAATATGGAATGTAACTGAAGAATTTTCAATCAGAGGTGGCTACTGTATCTCACAGAGAGTGAAGATTAAATGCCCGCCAAACCAGAAGCAGTACTGTACATCACAATTGTAGGCTCATAGATGATTTATATTTATAATGATCTTTTAAAAGAGTGATAAAACATCAGAATTTGCCAATTCGAGTAATTGTTTAATTGCAACTCAGCACTTGAAAGTGATCATTTTTTAAAGTTACATTTTCTGGCTGTAAAATGCACTCTTTCATTAATCAGTGTTGGATTGGGACCTCCTTTATGAAAAGAATAATAACATTCAGAAAACAAAAATCAAGATTCCAACTGGGTGATTGAAGGCATTGCCTGATTTTTTCCATCACCTGCAGTTAATATTTGTAATAGTATTTCTTCTGGGCTACTGTGTATTACCATTGCTAAGGAATTCTGGGGGGGGGGGGGGACTATTCTGTGTTATAGGCGGGGGCCAAGGTTGCTTAAAGATTAACGCACTAGGTAAGATTTTTAAGATTACATAATTTAATTAGTAACCAACAGCTGAGAATGCTGATGGGTGTCATCTTCTCAAATTAGATAAAGCAACACTTCAATTGGGCTAGATTACTAAACATAGTTACCTCATTTGTAAGCCCTGATGCATTCCCATGCAGGACAATAAACAGAAATAAGGAGCCACTTTTTTCTCCAGTGTAGCCCACCCAAATAGCTGGTGTCTACATGAGTTCAGAGATTGGCCACCACTAAGCTATTATCCCCTTCCCATCCAGGTGGGCTCAGTGTGCATGAAAGAGCCTCCTTTCAGTATGCTGGCCTGTGCACCAGAGCAGATGTGGATGGTGAGGATTTGATGTGCCAATGGAAGTAGTAGTGCAGACTTCCACTCACCTCAAGGAAAGAAGGAAATAGAACCAAATGATGACAGTCAGAATCATAATCTGGTTCCTGCCTGACTCAATTACAGTCCAGCCTAACAAACGACCAAATAGATGTCTTAAAGGAAATGTATATTTGTTAATGTTTATTTTCATTAGTTAAAATAAAAAATTTGGGACCAGACCCTCTGCTTTACTCCATACGAGTCACTAATGGCATGATGGGGTTATAACTCATTGCCAAGTATGATCATCTTCCGTGGGAGTTGTAGATCCTCAGGTGGCTGATAAGGCCAATCCTTGAACTACAAGTTCTATTACAATGAGACAGATGTTTCCAGGTACAGGAGGAGGCTGTTGACCATGACTAGAAGCCAGTCTCCTGACTAATGACATTGGGCCAAGGTTGTTGACTACTGCTTCTCATAGCTTATTCCCCCACCTCTGCAGGACTGTGAGAGTACAAAAAAATCCATCTATCATATTAGGGTATATGCAGAAAGTGTTGTTACTGGACTTGAGCCTCAAAAAATAGTGTTGTTTCTGTTTTAACTTGTCTCCTTTTTTTCTCTTGGGTTTGTGGGGGTGTGACGGTGCCCGCAACCCTGCACTAAAACACCCGCGGCGAAAGCCCTATTCGGGCGGCGGGGGAGCGCGCACCAGCCTTGCGCCGGCTGTACTCGTGCCGTGGACCAGCTGTCCGACTTGGCGGCGGTGGCGGCACAGACACTGCGGGAGGGGTGGAGTCAGCGGGTGACGTCATGGACACCCTCCGGCGCAGGGCGCGGCGGGAGTTTTAAATGCCGCCCCGGATGGGGCGAGGGGGAGACCCCTCCTGGCTGCGGACCGCCGGGTTTCGCGGACCGCGTGGAGCAACGGGGTCCAGAAGGTCACCCGAAGAGACGAGCGCCGGACCCACGGAGGGCGGAGTAAGCCAGCAGCAGGGGACGAGGGGGGACAGGACAGAGAAGAAGTAGCCCAGGGGAAGGCCATACAAAAGCCCCTCACTTGGGCAGGTTTCGGGAGGACACCCCTGCCAACTGAACCCAGACCGAAGCTGGTCTGTGTCCTTTAGGGCCCTGGGCTAGGGCCCGGGAGCGAGGGTGGGCCCGGGCCCCCCTCTCTCCTCCCTACCCGGTACCCCCTCTCGGCATAACCTGACCGGAAAGAGCAGCGCAGTCTCTGGGTACTGGCTGGAGCCGGTTTGCTGCCAGAATGCTAATCCTGGGTGCCTGTGCCTTTTAAAAATGGCTATAGGCAGGAACAATAGAGTTGAAAGCTGTGGCAGGAGTGTCCACCAGGGCTTCTTCCTGGAGGCCTTTATTCTTCCCTGCATCCACACTTATCTTTTGTCGACAGAACTCTGTCAACAAAGGCATTATTCCTCATAAAATGAGGTTTACTGCCATCGACAAAATTGCCGCGTTCTGTTGACTTACTGTCAACAGAATGAGGCAGTAGTGTAGACGCAGGTATAGTTTTGTCGACAAAACCCCACTTTTGTCAACAAAACCCTGTAGTCTAGACACATCCTGTTAGTTCCCAAGATGATAATAACAGAACATGGCTGCATCTATCTGCACAGAGCTCAATAGATGCATGTTCATGCACTAGAGCTGAATTACAGAGGACAGGACTATACCCAACAGTAACTTTTCAGATGTAGTTTAATATGGTCACTAGGGATGTAATAGTGCAGCCAATTAACCAAAAAGCAAAAGCTTATAGGTTAATGCCACAGACTACATGCATTTCTCTCCCACACCTCACAAGTAGTTTTTTTTAGCAGGCTGGCCAGCAGATTGGCTCAGCCCTGGCTTGTGACAGGTCAGCGATCTACCCCTGCTGCAGCTCTGCTTTTAAAGTGTATTAAGAGCTGGGCAGGCAGGCAGCTTGGCTAAGTCCTGGCTCACAGTGGGTCTGGGATTTACCCCCACTGTGGCTCTGCATTTAAACCATATTAGGAGCCAAGTGGACAGGCAGCCTACCTCAATGCCAGCTCGCACCAGGTCTAGGCACTCAGACCCACCCCCCAGGCAGGGTCTGCTGCCACTCCTCACTGCTGCCTCTATATCAGAGACAGCAGTACAGGGTTACAGGCAGCTGGTCCATGAGGGGAGCTGGTTTTTAAACCAACTCCCTCATGGACCAGCTCCTGCCTGGCACCCCATGCTGCTGCCTGTGATACAGAAGCATCAGTGTAGAGTGGCAGGGGGCTCCTCATGTGAGAGACCAGAGTGCAATATCAGCTGGCCTCACACACACACAGACAGGGACTATAGAATAGTCCATAACCATTAAGAATTCATGAGGTTAACCGACTATTCAATTAATGGATATTTAACATCCCTAATGGGCACTTGGCATTGTAGATGCTGAATTTTTTAGTCCTGCAATATTTCTTTCAGAAGTTTGCTTTTTATTTAAATAATTGCCAGAACATTTGTTTGCATTGGTCAGCTGAACTTTATCAGTGGTAAATGATGGGTTGTCCTCTCTGCCGGCACAATAGAATCTCTTGTGCTTGTGCCCTATAGTAACATTTCATCCATATTAAGGAAAGCAGCAGCCTCCATAGGGTGGCTATGCACCTTCCTCATGCAGATGAATGTGAAGGCTTGAGCAGCTGTTGACGGATTGATGACATAATAAGGCCAGCATTTAATGGACCCTATCCAGTGTCAGATATATACCTGCTATTGTTTATCCCTGCTGCAGAGCAATAGACTAGGAGAGAGATGGTAACTCTCAAAATTGTCCCGGGCTGATCCTAGGACAGTATAACATGCTACTTCATTTTCTTGTAACTGTTGGTCATGCTATATGATGATACTTGGTTTGCTACCTCTTTCTACTATGAACAGGAGTGAAATCCTGCCTTTTTGTTATTGAGGATCATATACCTTATCCCATAGATATGCCCACATATATACTCTCTAGTGATCATCCCTGGAATAACATTGCCTCATGAAAAAAAAACAATAAATGGTCTGGTAGCACTTTATAGACTAACAAAACATGTTAGTGGGCTATGCCCACGAAAGCTCATGATACCATCTACATGTTTTGTTAGTCTATAAAGTGCTACCAGACCATTTGGTTTTTTTTTCTGTAAGGGTATGTCTATACTAGTCCCCTAGTTCAAACTAGGGAGGCTAATGGAAGTATTCAAAGTTGCAAATCAAGCCCGGGATTTAAATATCCCGTGCTTGATTTGCATCTTCCCAGCCAGACGTCATTTTTGAAATTTACAAGTCCGGACTAACTGCCCGCGTCTACACATGGCAGGGACCCGGTATTTCAAATTAAAGTCCCTAAACCTCCTTGCAGGAGGAATAACAGGTAGTCCAATTTAGGGCTTTATTTTGAAATACTGGGTCCCTGCCGTGTGTAGACGCGGGCAGTTAGTCCGGACTTGTAAATTTCAAAAATGACGTCTGGCTGGGAAGATGCAAATCAAGCACGGGATATTTAAATCCCAGGCTTCATTTGCAACTTCAAATGCCTACATTAGCCTCCCTAGTTCAAACTAGGGGGCTAGTGTAGACATACCCTAACAGACTATCTCAGCTACCCCCTGAAGTTTCATTGCCTCATGAGACCTTCTTATTGACTTGTACTACAAAGCTTTTCCTGAAAATACTGCCTTTCAATGACAACTTAAGATGTCAGATACTGATATCACAACAGGACCATTATAGAAACTGGGGCTGTGAGGGGCTTTGACAAGTTACTGCAGGGGAAGCATTAATGGTACTGATTGGAAGTAGGTACTTGGGTTTTACAGTGTCTTTACTTTTGCATTCTTTTTTCCCCCAGGAAGCTACAAATCGTATCCATGGTTACCGTTTCAAAGATATTTTGCAGCACATACAAAGCAAGTTGGAAATTTTGACTAATGTACTTTCAGTGCTGGTTTAATTCAGGGCTGATTAATTTCAGGAAATTACATTCCCTCACTATAAATTATGCTATACTGCCTCTATTAAATCTACAGGTTTTGCTTGTGTTTTTCACAACAGATGTCTATTTTTAATTTAACTTCCTTCTACAAATTAAAATATTATACCCAGCTTGTTGTCTATTAATATATGTTTAAAATATTATTTATTTAAGCATTATATTTTAGTAACACATTGAAATAATAAATAAAAGCAAGCAAAATGAAAAACTGCTCAATATTTACATTTACAAATGTTCAAAAAGTTTATAGACACAATCTTAAACACTTTCACCTATGGAACTACTTAAATTCCTGCCACAATTGTTAAAATTCAGTAGCTAAATTAAATGGAATTTCATACCCACAACTAATTCATTTAAGAATAATGGGCAAAACTTGTTTCTGATGTAATTCCAGAGATGTCAGAGTTACACCAGGTATAAATTTAACTGAATGTTTGTAGACCTATAAAATGCTTCTTAAAATAAGTCCCATGCACAGATAAAATACCTTCAGACCAAGTTTGGTGCTTCCAAAAATGGCATAATGATGCTTGATCCCGCTGTGAGGGCAGGGGACTGAACTTGATGACCTCTCGAGGTCCTTTCCAGTTTTCGTGTTCTTTGATAATTCTGCATTAAATTACATGTCACACAATCCCATTCACTTCATTCAGAATACATGGAATATTCAATTCATATATATTTTAGTGCAAATCAAAAGTTACTTCAGTGAAATCAGTAGCATCACTCTGATAAATGTATCTGGTTTTTAGAATCATGTGCATAGCTCAGCACCAAATTGTCCTAAAAGGTTTAATTTGGGAGTCTTTTTACATGCCATATCTCTTCCACACTGCTGTCACTTTGTTTTTAACAATGGTCTCAGACATTCCATCTTTCCTCCCATAAAGTGCCTCCTAGGATACTGTTGCAGCAGAGTTGTTATTGTAATACGGATGAAAGTTCTTTTTTAATTTCATCTCATGTCTAAAATCTATAATGTGCCATTCACTCTAGCTATCAAATTTTGATGTGTGTGTGGGTGAGGCTGAAGACAGCTGGTGACCATATCCAGGAACTGTGTATTAAAAAAAATCAGAAATTTTCATTGTAAAGAACATAAAGTTCAGCCATTGCCTATATATAATTAGTCAGCTAGAGCTAATTGGGAATACATTATTCTGTGAATTTAGCATTTTGTTTACAAAGTGCTTATGAGCTGATCCTGTTTACTGCTAATATATTTTCAGAATAATTGTGAACAAATTTAAGCTATGAGAGGAATAGCCATTTCTGAAATATTCATGGGACTATAAACTATTTCCAGAGAGTGTTAATAGCAGAGGTTTGATTCAAATTCTATAACCATTAAGAAATAGAATGTACGTCCATGTGCAGTAGTTAGATATTTGATCTGTGTAAGTCCACAGCAGTGTTTAGATATTTGATTTGTTCACAGGTGCAGGAAGTAAGAGTCCAGTGGCTGCTGCAGCACTGTGGCCCATCCCGTGCCCCCCTTCCGTCAATCCCTCAGTGGGGATCCGTTTATGCGTCGGGCTCTACTGTCACTGCTCCAGTCCAGTACCATTGCCGTCGTTCTTCTCTCTGTTCTCGTTACTGCCGCAATACACTCTTCGCTGCGGCGGGGGACACGAGGAGGGGGAAGAGGGGACCCGGGCGCGCCCTCACTCACGGGCCCCATCCCAGGGTCCTAAGGACTCGGATCTATGGGGATCCGGTCTGGCTGGTGGGGTGTTCCGCCCTGGGCTACTTCCCTTCTCCTTGGAAGCCCCCTACCTCGGAGCTCACCTTCCCTTTTGTAGACAGAGTTGCTGGAGGGGGACATCAGTTTCTGGCCACGGACGGCCTCTTCCTCTGTAGCCCGGACCCCCCCCTCCTGGTCCGGGTGACAGCATTTTAAAACGCTGCGCCCTCCCCATTCTCCCTATCATCGGCAGGGGTCATGCCAGTGGATCATCCCAGCCCCGCCCAACGCTGATGTCGTTCCCTGACGTCCCCGGTCCGGGACACCGTGCCACCCCATCTTCCCTTGGGGGCGGGGCCTCCCCCCGCTCCCTCTGCCCACCCTGGGCCATCCCTGATGTCTCCTACCATGATGTCAGCCCGGGGCGACGGTTGAGCGGTGTGGGAGCAAGCCGCACATGGATGAGCCTCCCCAGCACGGAGGCCGAACAGCACCTGTCCGGCCACGGAGAATGTGATGGGCGAGGTCGCCTCGTCACAAGCACCCACAGGTTTTTGACATCCCAGCCAAATGTCCCCGCTGCCAAGAGTTCTAGCCGCCCCCACTGTTTCCTGTGTGAGGACTCTTCTTCTAGTCCTCGGTCCTGCTTGGTTGCCATCTCCATGTGTAAGGTCTCAGTCACCTGCCATGGGTCCTGCTCAGCTGCTGGCCCCACCGCAAAGTCCTGTATGGAGAGTCCCACCCAGCAGCTAAGCCCAGAATCTTGGCTGCTGGCCCCCCAGGTGAGGTCCCAGCTGCTAGCCCCAGCTCTAAGGAGTGGTAAGGGGTTTGACAGAAGTAAGCAGGGGTGCCAAAAATTGTTCCCACACCACTGGAGCTGTTCTGCTATTAATATTGCATTCAATGTTACATACAATATTATTGTAAGCTGTGTATTATTTGTGTGTTTCTGTCTAGAGTTATAATTAAAGGTTAATGACTAGATTTGTCTCTGGAATATTAGAAGCTGTAGTTTTTAAGGCAGCAAAAATTCTTAGAGTGGTCAGGTTCCTTTGGGGCTTACTCAGACACATTTATCTCCAAGCATAAGGTTACTTTCACACATAGTCCCATTGAACTCAATGACAATGTTCATGGCAGTAATTGCATTCAGGACCAACCCCATTAACTGTTTTTTCTGTATGCATAATGGCTGTTTGCTGTAAACAACCAAAATAAAAAATGATCAGTAACTGAGGTTGGAGTTTTGGGATGTAGTGTAAAGTTGAAAAGGGAGATTTCAATGAACTGTGATTCTTTCTCTTTCCAAGGCTGTGTGCTGATTTTTGCAGCATGCAGTCTTCCAGGATGTCTGAACACCATATAGTAGTTTAGTGCTCTTAAAATTTCTTAATGTGTTCATTTCCCAGAAAGACTGTGTGGAATTATGCCAAAGCCATTCTTAATACTTATTTTCCTCTTCAGTATGAAGTGCTGTGTTATGTACTACCGCAAGATTCTTCCAAGAGATTCTCATATCAGTGTACTTCAGTTTTCTGTCTGTGTAATAGCTGTTTTTTCTAACAGATGAAGCATATACAATTACACCAAACCTCTGTTAATATTTTTAGATTCTTCCCCTTTCCCTCAGCTCCAGGTCTTTTCAGTGCTGGTAGGAAGAGAGGATTGATTTCTTCTGAAACAGGAGTTATCCAAATACACTACAGAATGGGAGGTGTGTGAGCAAAATAAGACAGTTACACAACCACTCCATCATTCTACCAGCTACTTTGCATCTGTATTCATGCAAGAGGCTGTATGATTATAAGTTAAAAATATTAACTGACATGTCTGTACTTTGGATCAGAGACTTGAAATCTGGTAAGAGGTTGCCCTAGTGTTGGGGATGGACATTTTTAATTACCCATGCGAAACTCTACCCAAATCTCAATTTAAACATGCTCAGTAGAGATGAGTTAGAGTTTGGCAGCTAAATTTTCTGAAGATTCCATCTGTTCTGCGTATGCTCCATCGTATCACAATTCTATACACATATTAGACAGTAGATGTGCCATCCTTTCAAAGCAACATGCTCCATGGTCGGATGGGGAGTGGAGGACTGATCAGGGTGTTCCCTGCATTTCCTGTTTCCAGCTTCTGACAATGCCAGACACCAGAAATGAAAACTCGACTCAAATACAGAGAGGTGAAGAACATTCCTGGGAAAAGTATAGCAAAAGACAGAGGGTTAGAAGCAGAAGTTAGGAGGGGAAAACAGTGATCCAGCAGGGCTGTCTCCCCCACTCCTCCATTCCCCACCTGGTCCCAATAAGAGGAAGCTGCATACCTAGCTCTTACCATTTAGAAGGAGTTCTTGAACAAACATGCTGAACAGATGGACAGAGAGGTGTACATTTCTAAAATATATAGATAAATACAGAGAGGAACCAGCATATTACTAAAAAGTCTGCAATTTATGTTTGGTATTAAATATATCAGCATGCAACTTTTCAACACCAGGTATAGTGAATTAAAAATATTCCCTTAGGGTATGTCTACACTTGATAACTATAACGCTCCATAAATCCCATATTTTGAATAGCAAATGTATGAAACAATTGTTTCAGTGAGTAGTATGTAAGCTATTGATTAGCTGAAAGAGATTTCTACCCACCCTGGTAAATAGTTTCTAGCAACAAATAGATAGATAGATAGATAGATAGATAGATAGATAGATAGATAGATAGATAGATAGATAGATAGATAGATAGATAGATAGATAGATAGATAGATAGATAGATAGATAAAGCTGGTCATGAACAGAAAAAAGGGTGAGATTAATTGCATAACTTGACTTGCTATTTGTGAATAGTTCACTTACTCCTGTTTCAGATCATCCCCCCTGATTTCAGGTTTTGAAAGTGTTACCTAATGAAGCTTTATGACTACAACTTTGGGCTGATTAAATATCATAATCCTCTTGTTGTGCAGGTCCCTGGTGCTCCCCACTTTTTATTAAGCATGGCATCTAATGAAGTTCCTACAGTGTTGCTAGGCAATTATTACTTACAATCTGAAATGAAGCTGTGTTCCAATCCATTTACATTTATGTTCTGAAACGAAATGATTAATGTGGGGTTTTACACATTTTTAGGTTTAATTTTTCAGCCTAATGAAACCATAAATTTCAAGCTCTCAAAAATCTTCTTATCTCTTATTTAATTCAGTATATAATTGAGACCATGCTTTCACTACAGATGGAGAGGCATTTCTAAATTTAAATTAATTTGGGATTTATCTGAATTAGTAGATTAAAAGCTACAAAATTTGGTATTTACCACGCTTTATTTTAGCCTTCAAATTAATAATGTGATTGTTTTTAATTTCACAGTGTTAAAATATTTTCAAAAAAGCTCTCGGTATGTTCTCTTGTACTATATTCACTAAAGGATATGTGCTAAATGCAAGACAATAACGGTACAAAAATTCGGCTACATTGACATAAACATCTGGTACAAAACACTGAATATTACTTTTAGTCCAAGCATAATATCTGCAAATAACTAAAACCTAATATAGACATGACATTTTTCCTTCCTTTCCTCCAATACCTCCCCAACAGAAATGAACAGTCTCCGAGACCACTTCTATACTTGTGCCAAAGATCAATCTTCTGGCATTTGATTAAACAGATTTATTTAAGACCCACTAAATTGAACATTATGGGTAGCTCCAGCTTTCAAAGGTACTGCTGGCTACCTTATTTGCACTATACTGGAACTATCTCACAGATCTTTTGTGTTGGTGTTGAAATGTGCCACAGGAATTATCCTATGATGTCTATGATGGCAAAATCCTTAGCACCATCATACTAGTCTGACAGACACTGATGATTTAGAAAAGGAGTCCGCTTTAATGAGATGTTAAAAGGTTAAACACGCTCTCCAACAAAAAAATAGTATATTTATTGTGAAACAGAGTCTTCAACAGTATCACAGATTATAAACTTATTAATAAGCTTGTAAATGACAACCACTGGTTAGCCATTAGTCAGCCACAATACCTCTCCTCAGGGTCAAATTTTCCTATAAGGCCAGACCTGAGAATGTAAGATTTGAAACAGGTGCCTGAGTTTTCAGCTCTTATATATGTGGCAAGGTATTTTGCATCAACAATGGTCTATACATTGATTCCCAACAGGATAACCATGTGTGATGACTATGTCTAGGAATAGGAATTAGTGTTCATTTCATCAAACAATTCTCAGGACTGGTAAGTTAGTTATGTCATCAAACTGTCTCACTGCTTGCTGCTCATGGTGATATTGCTGTAATGATTAAAACTTCCAAATACTTTTGTCTATTATAAATAAAACTAACAGAATGCATTAATTTATCTGTGCTCTCCCCAGTAATTCTTTGACAGACACTTGTAGACAGGTATTGGAGGGTAGTTATCACTTTAATGATTAGAGGTTTCACCATTGGTGCTTGGCAGATCCCTTTATAACTTCTCTCAGAAATTCAGAATTGTGTGTCAAAACCACACTTTAGAAACACTTTTTCTCCAGCAAATTAAGGAAATGAATGCATAGCCTACAAATGTTAATGCACTCTACATCGCTCCTTTCCCGGGATTGGTCAAAAATATGAGGCTGCATTAATGAATTACTATAGATCAGCTGATATACGGGCTGCTCCCCTGGCATAGGATTTGCCATTGCATTTGAAGGCACAAAATGTTGGCTGCTAAATAACTAATTACACCTACATGCTCTCTTTGCTAGCTTACACTGAAAGTATATATTTTTAAAATCATGCCCCATAGTGCCCTCGTTGTCTTGCAAGCAAAAATGTCAGGCCATGTCCTCAGCAATGGAGCTATTTTACTGTAGCTACAGAACTGGCCCTGTTACCATGGGTATACCGGTCAAATTTTGTGCTAAATAGGTTGAAATTTAGCCCTACATATGTTTCACAGCTGACTGACTTGGAGAGCTTAGAAAACAATAAAGAGAGCTCATTAAAGTTCTTGTCCACTTTTCGCTTTTAATGAATATTCCCTCAACAGAGCTTGAATAATACAGACAAAAAATGAGCAGTTTGTTATGAAAACTACAGCAATAATATAGTTAGGGCTGCAAATAACTGGTATTAAATGCCATTGTTTTGATCTAATTCTAGATGACTCAGATCTCATCAAAGACTTTGAATACGTGAAAATGAATTCCTCTATGTATAGCTTACACAAAGGCAACTTTGGAAGTTTCTGCCACAAGTGAGAAGCTGTTCTTGTAGGGATTTTTAATTTTAATAGGTCAAATGCTGAAAAAAATGACAATTCAAAAAGAAAGCATTGTTCTCCATCTTAAAAATATGAAATTTTATACAATTAAGAAAATTATCAAAAAGAATGTAGGGCATAAGAGGTCATCTTGTCCATCTTCCTCATGCTGAGGCAGGACCTAAGTATTCCTAGACCATCCTTCACAGCAGTGTTTCCTGTAAGCTGTGCATTTGTGTAAACATTCAGGAGAGATTCAAATGCCACCCAGCTAATTAGCAGAGAGCCCACAGCTAGGTTTTTGTTTGTTTGTTTGTTTCTACTGGGAGTGCACATTCGCACATACCTTAGTGTACATTAAATTATTCTGCACATGGATGGAAAGGATTAAAGGGAACATTGCCTGACAGTGTTATGTCCCCACTTTTCAGAAAAGCTTCTAATGATGGAGAGCCTCCTTGGATAGCTATCTTAATAGTTAGAAGTTGTCCCTAATCTCTTATCTAAATCTCTCTTGCTACATACTAAGTCTATTACTTCTTATCCTATTTCCCGTGATGTGGTGAACAATGATCATCATCTTTAGAACAGCCCTTAGCATATTCTAAGTCCATTAGGTCCCCCCTCAGTTGTCTTTTTCTCAAGGTTAAATTTGTGCTGGGTTCTTAAATCTTTCTTCGTAGATCAGCTTTTTAAAAACCTATTGTAGTTCTTTCTTTACACTCTCTCCAATTTGTGCACATCTCTCAAGCAATATCTAACAATTTATTAAACATCTGTCAGGGATGATCTAGATGATGCTTGGTCCTGCCCTGAGTGCAAGGGACTGAACTTGATGTCCTCTTGAGATCCCTTCCAGTCTAAGTATTCTATGATTATTTCTTTGAGTGTTATGAAATATTCTTTCAGATAATATCATTAAAATTCAATCAAGTAATAGAACAAATTAAAGAACCACCAGCTTTGAAGGAGCTATGCAATTATCAACTGATTTTGCCACACTTACAATTGGAATTCTTCTTAATTGTTCAGAGGTTTGTTTCTAGTATGATTACAGTAGCTCTCTCAGAGTGCAGATTTTCAGAAGTTGCTTTGCCACAGTCTAATTCTTTCCTTTATCTCAGCAGTACCAGTTTGTCACCTCAGATAAGTGTGCTTCTGATACTGTTCCTGTCAATTACAGAGCTCTCAAGAGCTTTTTATATGGCCCCTTGCTCTTATGATGTAGGTTATTATTTCTAAGCAGATGATACTGTGAATTATTTATTTATTTTTTGGAAAATGCTCCCTTTTTATTTTATGCTGTCTTAGTGAAGTTAACAAATTGGATGGCTCAGGATGTTTTTAAAATAAATACCATTCAAGTAGGAGAAAATCATGTATGAAAAATTTTGTATAAAATTCAAACACAAAAAATATGAGAAATCCATAATTAAGACTCTTACCGGAAACATATCTCTTCCCCCACACACATATTTCTTTTGATGAAGGATCCAACTAAGTCCAGGTGGAAGCAGGTGCAACTCAATGATAGTTTGAATGAGAATTTTGCTCACTTACATGCTGGCTGAAGTTAGTTAATTGTCTTTATTTATTAAAGGATCCTGTACCAAAACACAAGGTTAAAATATATAGTTTGTAAGGTCAAGACCAGTATAATCTCTTGCTCTGGTCTGAATAAAACATTTGCTCTCCCCATTGTTATTTCAGTTTACTATGACTCACATTTCAAAGATATACTTTTAAACTCACTGTTAGTTATTTAATGCAGGGATGGCCAACCAGAGCCAAAATAGCTGTGGATAGAGTGCAAAGACCCACGTAATTAATTAATTAGCTAGTTAATTAATTAATTAAGATAGATAGATAGATAGATAGATAGATAGATAGATAGATAGATAGATAGATAGATAGATAGATAGATAGATAGATAGATAGGGTTCACAAAACGTAGTGATAAAAATAGCATCACAGGACATTTTGGACAAAAACCAATTTAAATACGACATCTGGGTTGGCTGCCTTATTCTGCATCCATGAAGACTTTGAGTTCAAGGTGCTTCAGCCCACCTGCTCTAACCCAATCCCCTTCCTCTTCACCAGAGCCAGGCACCCCCACTCTACTCCCCACCCCCCGCACTCTGGGTCTCACTGGAGCGGCTGCCACCACTATGCACTTCTCCCTCCAGGCACTGGGGCATGTGCAGAGCGGCCGGCCATGAGCAGTCCAGGCACATGGCTCAGAACTAGCAAGAGCTGCATTTTTTGGAGCAAAGAGCCACATGCAGCTCAAGAGCCACGGGTTGGCCCCTGATTTAATGGTTAACATTTTATAAATGGCTGCGCAGTATAAATTATTAAAAAGCTAAAGAATGTTATTTATGATTGCTAAGGATATTAAGTTATGGTCAACAGGAGTAAACTTTACAAATTCTGTGGCCATGTCTACACTAGGAAATTATTTCAAAATTACTAAATTTTGACTTAACTCCCAATATAACAAAATGGAATTTTTGTTTGCTGACCACCTACAAATTTAGCTGAAAGACAGAGCTAAATAAATATATGTTTTTTCCAGCATTGGCGAAATTGTCCAAAGACATTGCACCCTTGACTACATCTACACTGCAGGCTTTTTTCACAAGAACAAAAACTTGCAGAGCGTCTACACTTCATGCTTGTTCTTGCTCAAGTAAATTTACAGTACAGCATCGGAAAACAGGACTTCTTCCGGAAGAGTTATTCCTCTCCCCATGAGGAATAAGCCCTCTTGCACAAGAGCTCTTCCACAAGAAAGCAGTGTAGACAGGTAACATGAATTTCTTGTGCAAGAAACCCCTATGGCTAAAATGGCCATCAGAGCTTTCTTGCACAAGAGAGCATCCACACTGCCACGGACGCTCTTGCGCAAAAGCACATGGCAGTGTGGACACGCTCTTGTGGAAGACCTTTTGCACAAGAACTCTTCCACAAAACAGTTCTTGCACAAGAAGCCTGCAGTGTAGACGTAGCCATATGAGTAGTCCAACTGATTTCAACTCAGCCTTCAGTAGTGCAGAGTAATTTCAGTTGCATGGTAATATTTACAGTGTATAGCATTAAGCACATGCCTACTTGGGGCATTGGCCTTATTGTCATGGTCAATGGGAGAACTCACACTGGTTATGACAATGTAACCATTATGTGGCAATGTTTTCTGGACTGGATAATACATCAACTAGTTATGAATTTCCTCTAATTCAAACAATTAAAAATGTTTTTGATTCTAAAGACAGTATTTGTTTCCACCTTAAGATCAAGCTTTCATCCTTAACGTCCCTTCCCTCCCACCCTCCCCCCCCCAAAAAGGGAGCTGACAATAAGAAGGGCCCACAACCTAGTATGCTTCTAGAAGAAGACAGAGTTATACTGGTTATGAACCTTCACTAGCAGGAATCAGTTGCTTTCATAATAAAGGGTGAGTTTATACTTTGCAGAGCCCCATGCAAAGCCCACAGGGCCCCAAGCGACTAAAGAGGCTGCTGAATGGAGAATTACCTTTCCCCCATAATTTCTGTCAGGGACAATGAAGATGAACTGTGAGACGAGAGCTTTCAGGCTCTCTGAAAAGCAGGATCCCAACATGGGCACTTGCTTGTATTTATGCCCAACTGATTTCAGATTCATCCCTTTTTCAGATTCTATCCTATATAATTTCTGACATAGTTTGACATATCGAAGACAAAATACTGCTGCAGCCTTCATCTATGAATTTAGCAGTTAAATCTTCTTTTTACTATTTTTAGATTTATACACAGTAATATACTTATCACTAAGAATTTTCAGAGCATATGATTTCATTCCTGCATTCACTGCCTGGTAATCAACACATTGGGTAAAAGATTACACTTTTTATATGTACAATATAACATGGCTTGGCACTTCATAAAGAACTGCTATTGAAAGGCATTCTAACACCTTGTTTCATGGGATTTGCTGATATTGGTGTTCTTGGGCTTTCTACCTTCCATTTTAAAACATACTGTACTTTATGTCTTCAAGGCTTTTAACGATCAGGTTTCATAGTTGCAGAACTCACTCCCAGTTGAGAGTGCTGCAGTCTGAAATGCAGTGTTAGTGTTCTTATTTGACTTTCTGACTCATGAAAGTATCAGTTCATTTATACCGTTTCTAAAGAGCCTGGAGGTAAGCTGAGATGAAGAATGTGTTTATAGGGTTTGTTTGGAGAATTTTGTAAAAAGTAGTTGAGACAGTATTGAATAGCTGCAGCTACTACAACAGTCTGTGCACTTGTAGAATACCAGCTTCATAGCGATCTGTAAACATTGCTAGTGCTTCTCAGAATACAGCCCCAGCAAATAACTTAAAATAAATAACACAACAACATAGGGCCTGATCCAAAGTCATTTCAGTCAGTGGAAAGACTCCCTTTCCCTCTAAGGGGCTTGAGCTCAGGTCCTTATAAAGCCCACTTGTGTACAGCAGCCTTAGGGTTTGTATAACACCTAGCACAACAGAGCCCTGAATGGATGCAACTGCATTTCAAATAATAAAATAATAAATGGCAAACAAATATTTAAAATTGAGCATGCAGTGCCATTTTTCATTATTAATTGAAATTTAAATGAACATCTGGATATTTTTATTACCATTAACAGAAACTAATAAAGATACGTCTATTATTTAAATTATTACAAAATGCTTCAGAGCATTTCTTCCTTCAGAATTATATGGGGGAAAGATTGTTTGGCAGATATAAAATGGCAGATAATCACTTATCTATGTCCCACTCCCCCATTTAGCTGTCATCAACTGCTTGGGTTAGAAAGAGAGAGCTATGAGTGTAAATTGTACCACAGGGAAATACCACTTATACATTTGTATATTTTAACTTACTTTTTATTATACTTGACATACATTTTTTCTGACTAAAGAATTAAATGAACACAGCCAAAGAAAGGTAGCTGTTGGCTAGAAGCCATCAAGGGCCTGTCTTCTTTTTCATTTGTTGTTAAATAAACTGGTGAGGCACAGTAGGCATAAGATATTTTGGCCTCGTGGTCTCTGCTTGATTTTTACTTTTGTTTTCTAGAGATGGGGATTTTTTTGCTTTTTTTTTTAGCAGGTTCCGATAAGATAAAATGAAGATGGCAGCGAATAGCTCTGCTGGATGCTTTCTTTTGTGTTCAGTTATTACTTACCTATATGGAGGGAGAAGAAATACAATCAAGACACACAACTTTTATTTTTATGTTCTAGTTGGGGAGAGGGTTATTCAAAGAAAGCAAGAATAAACACCTCATCTTTTTTTTTTCATTTCCATTATTGTAAAATGACTATTAAAATACTGCTACTTCTGACATTTTGAAATGGCACAATTCCCATTCACTTCAATGGGCATAGAAATAGACCTTATTTACTTACTGGAGTATTTCTTAGCATCTTAAATAAATCTGTAATTTTTTTGAGGTTTACAAAAGTGCTAGAGAATATTTGTAAAGTCTAAATTCTGTACTCAATTGTAGCAAAACAGGAATATGAAGCACAGTGCAGATCCTACATACTTTGCCCCCAAATTAGTACACATGCTTAACATCAGCCCTGTGCATCTGGCTGCCGTGTTCCTCACAAACTCATAGAAAACACACATCACTAATCTCTGACTATTGGTAAGGGGTATCGGTACCCAAAAATGGAACAAGCCTCTGGAGTAGATGCCAGTTTTAGATACAAGGTTTGGTGAAGTATCTTGCATTACAGGCAGGGAAATATACAGCTTTATATACCCCACCATCAGGAAGAGAGGGTATGTCTACACTACAGCGCTAATTCAAACTAACTTAGTTTGAATTAGTTAATTCGAACTAAGCTAATTTGAATTAGTGCAGCTAGACTTAAAAACTAGTTCGAATTAGCATGTCCACACAGAGTGGACCCTGAACAGAGTTAAGGATGGCCGAAAGCAGTGCCGGCAGGGCATCAGATGAGGACTTAGAGCGTGGAGCTGCTGTCTCAGGCTAGCCGAGGGCTGTGCTTAAAGGGTCCTGACCCCCACCCCGGACAGACAGTTCTCAGGGGTTCCCTGCTTGCAAAGCAGTCCTGGCTTGGAGTGCCCAGAGTACCCACACTTGGCACATCACAGCACTTGGCCACCAACCCGGCTGCAGTTGCCGCAGGCTGCCATCTGGGGAGAGGGGGCAATTGGGGGGCTGCAGGAGAGCTTCCACTGCCAGAAGCCAGCAGAGCCAGCCCAGTCCTCCCCATCGGGGGCTTGTACCCCATTCCTCCCTCACCTCCTTCCACTTACCCTTCCCTAGCCCCCCTTCCTGATGTACAAAATAAAGAAAACGTGTGTTCAAAAATAGACTCTCTCTTTATTGAACAAAACTGGGGGAGACTGGGAAAAGGAGGTGGGAGAGGGGAAGAGAGAGGGTGGGAGAGGGGAGGGCAACTACAATGATCAGGGGTTTGGAACAGGTCCCATATGAAGAGAGGCTAAAGAGTCTGGGACTTTTCAGCTTAGAAAAGAGGAGACTGAGGGGGGATATGATAGAGGTCTCTAAAAGTATGAGTGGTGTGGAGAGGATGCATACAGAAAAGTTCTTCATTAGTTCCCATAATAAAAGGACTAGAGGACACCAAAGGAAAGGAATGGGTAGCCCGTTTCAAACTAATAACAGAAAGTTGTTCTTCACAAAGCAAAGAGTCAACCTGTGGACCTCCTTGCTGCAGGAGGCTGTGAAGGCTAGAACTAGAACAGAGTTTAAAGGGAACTTAGAGAAAGTCATGAAGGTTGGGTCCATGGAGTGCTATTAGCCAGGGGGTAGGAATGGTGTCCCTGGCCAAAGTTTGTGGAAGATTGGAGAGGGATGGCATGAGACAAATGGCTTGGTCACTGTCTTTGGTCCATCCCCTCCAGGGTCCCTAGTGTTGGCCGCTGTCGGCAGACAGGCTACTGGGCTAGCTGGACCTTTGGTCTGACCCAGTACGGCCATTGTAAGCTCAGGGCTCAGGGTCGGGGGTCTCACTGGACCACCTTGATTTTCATGCACACCTGCTCCTGGGTGGCCATGCTGGCAGCTCTCCTGCCCTAGACGGCCACTTTCTTGTGCCTAGTGCAGAGGTCGTGGACGAGGTCCACGATGTCTGCACTGGACCAGACGGGTGCCCGCCTCTTGTGGACCAGGGCAGGCTCCCAGGAGCCACCAGCCTGGTCCCGGGAAGAGGGGGAGGGCTGGGGTCATCGGGTGGCTGGCTCGAGCCGTGCCAGATGGAGAGTCTGCTGGCTGGGTGCTGGCAGGCTTGCACCTGGCACGGGCACCGTAGCCAGCCCGTGCCCCTTTAAGAGGTCCGGAGCCGGGAGGGGGGCAGTATAGTTTTCCTGGTGTTGGCCAGAGTAGCCACCAGGGAAAGCTGGGGAGGGCTAGCCTCCCACTAGTTCGAATTAAGGGGCTACACCCCCTTAATTCGAACTAGTAAGTTCGAACTAGGCTTAGTCCTCATGGAATGGGATTTACCTAGTTCGAACTAAGCGCTCCGCTAGTTCGAATTAAGTTCGAACTAGTGGAGCGCTAGTGTAGCGCCTATCAAAGTTAATTCAAACTAACGTCCGTTAGTTCGAATTAACTTTGTAGTGTAGACATACCCAGAGAGACATGGGTCTTCCCCCAAAAAAGGCAACAGATGGGATCCAAGAAGCTAAAGTGTACGCTCTTACAGCATGTTTACACTAAGAAATTATTTTTTTTAAACTTATTTTGAAACAATAACTACCAAAATAGTTATTTCAAAATAGCATGTCCACACTATAGGGAAGCCTTGAAATTGGTCTGAGACAAAATCCCTTAATGTATGTCTATACTTCTATACTGCAGGGAAAAAGTTGAATTAAACTACACAACTGATGTTGCTAAGGTCGCATAGATTAAGTCGAAAGAGTTTAATTCAGCTTTTGGTGCTGTCTACACAGCAGAAACTTGAAGGAAGAACACTCTTCCTTCCACTTCCCTTACTCCTCGTAAAATGAGGGTTACAGCAGTTGGAGTAAGAAGTCTTCCAGCTCACCATTATTTGGAAATAATGACTTACACTTAGACACGCTCTTTATGTGGATGTACTACCTCAACTTAGAGCCCCAGGAAGCACTAAAGAGAAATTACTTTGAATGACTCTCGGGAGTAGTTATTTCAAAATAGCAGCAGTGGTGCATCCATACTACAGCTACTTCAAAATAACTATTTTGAAAAAAGTATTATTCCTCGAGAAAAGCAGGAGTTATTATTTCAAAATAACCAATCCCTTATTTCAAAATAACGGGTTTGGTAGTATGGTCACTTGGCTTGTTATTTTGAAATAAGGGGAGTTATTTCAAAATAATTCCCTAGTGGGGGCCAGGGCTTAGTGAACCACAGAATATAGGAGCAGATACAGTTAAACTCACAGCCACTTCTACATAGCCCAAGAAATATTCAATACATTAAATAAGAAGCTAAAAACAGCGCTTTTAATGTCTTCCCTCCATTTAATTAGCCACCCAGAATCTTTATATTTTTCATTCCAAGTAATCGCATAAGTTAAAATAAATTTCAAGTCCATCAAAGACATTTTAGTTAAGTTATATTTAAATGCAGGACACTAAATACTCATTACCACATATCTGATTTTAGAGAAGAAAGCCAAAATCTGAACTGTATGTGTAATATTAAGAATAAAATTTTGATCATTAAAGTTGGACAATTAATATTAAAAAGAATCTGCAAATATTTGTTTGATTAAAAACATGGAATACCTTGAAGGCTATTGACAACCACTTTTTGTTGTCTTTTGCAGATATTTATATAACCAAAAAAGGTATTCAGCAATAAATAAATAAATAAATAAATAAATAAATTATGAAAATGGCACAGATATTTATGCACACATGACTATATTTGTTCAAGTGTTTGTGGCAGAATATATCCACCCACACAAAGGGTCACAACAGCGCATGGGTAGTCAGATCAGTCAGAATGGGAAGCAGGCCAAGTTGGGTACTGAGGGAAAACCAAGGTTCAGGTGTCATGAGACAGACAGGGTCACGTTACCAGGCAGTCCAGGTCCAAGACAGACCAGAGGGAAAACCCTCTAGAGTTAGGCATCAGTAGGCAACCAGATGCCAGAATCTGGTATCTCTCATGGGCAGGTTCTGATGCAAGACAGACAAGCTGTCTATATGTTGTTCGGGCAATTCCTTATCATGCCTTTCTGGCTTAAGTACTGGTGCCAGCCAACCAAGGGGTTGCAATAAGCTGCCACTAAGGTCCTGCTAGGCCATACAGCCTGCTAGAACCAGCTTCACTGGGTCCTGCCACAAGAGGCCAGCCTAAGTACACTGCAGTCATGTGGAGGTATCAGTAGCCCAGATGTCCTGTGGTCTCAGGCCCTAGCTCTTCAGGTTCTTATACACACATCATTGTGCATATATTCAAATTAGACACATACATACATGTTCTTGACTACTGATAAAATATATAGGTATTCATTTCATTCTCTGTTGCTCCCACCCTTTCCCCAAACAGTTTCCATTTTCAGTTTTGGAATGCTGTAAGAATACATAGTTGTCTTACTTACCTTATATCTTCTTTGATTTTCTTAATCTTTTCTCCATTGATCTACAAACCTTTCCAGTTGTTTGTCTGATATGGTAAATTCTCCTTTAGTTTTTTTTTATATGAATCATCTTTACATCACATATTCTGTAAAATTTGAGAGTTAGTTTTAAAGATTTAGCATCCTATTGCTTTTACTCAGCATAAAATGAGTATACAGCCTCTGAAGTCGTATGAAATTAGGTCCTTAGTCCTCTAAGGCCTGACAGTTCTTAATGTCTGTAATTAACGTAGTACATGTAACTTGGCCCTTAATCTTGATTACCACTTTTAATATTTTGATAAGAAAACACCAATTGGTCCAAACTGTAATTTGTCCCATTTTCTAGCATGTAAAATCTGCCACAAAGAAGAAAAATAAAGCAGTAGAGGGAGAAGCCAATCACAGGAAGCCCCTCTGCTGGTATCCACACTTCCCTGGACACCAGGCTGCCTCAAAGTGCAGAAGCAACAGAGCTGTCTTTACAATTTACAAGGTTGCAAAATAATTTTTTAGCATTGCTTAAATGTAGCTGCAACTAAGCACAATCCTGACCTGAGGTTATGGGAAGGATTAGAGGAGAGGATTCTTTGGCAAACTTATAGCTGACTCAGCTTACATAAAACTTATTCATTTCTGCCCTTGTGATCTGTTTATATTGGCTCACATTTTCAAGACATTTTTACAAGGAAATGAGATAGTATCTTTCTTTTAAAATGAAACCTGAAACTCTTCTTCATATATGTAATGTACTCAAATCAGAAGGAATTGTCATGAAGGCCTTTCCATGGCCTAACCAGCTTTGGATAGTTTATGCTAGGGAGATAGGTCAAAATTCATTAGCTATAATCCTATGTATAGCTTGCCGTAACTCCCTCACCCACCCTTACGTTGTGACAGGGGACAAATTGCCATGGTGGCACAATACTAGCATTTCTAGTTGGAATGGGGAAGGCAGGGAAATTTAATGCCCCTAGCTTCAGGTCTCAGAAAGTGAGGCTTTTTAGAAGATGGGAGAATTAAATCTGAGGAGCAAGACAAAGATGAATAAAAGTATAAGTCCACTAGTTATCAAGAAAAGAGATCTAATAATAGATGACACCAAGAAGTCTCGGGTGTTTAATGCCTATTTTGCTTCCATCTGCAATAGAAATGTTAATTATGACCCAATGCTTAACATAATTAATATTAACAAAGAGTGAAGGAATGGGTTAAAGAATACAGTATATAAATAACTTAGTTGTATTTAAGTTGGAATAAATTGACAAAATTTATCCTGGAGTACATCAAGATCTAGCTGAACCTATCTCAAAACTGTCTTTTAGAACTTCTGGAAAACAGGCAAGGTCCCTGAGGAATGGAGAGGGCAAACAAAGTACCTATCTTCAAAATGAGAAGAAAGTAGCCCAATAAAATTATAGTTCAGCAATCTTAGCATCAGTACCCGAAAAGATATTGGAAACAAACTATTAAACAATCAACCACTCATCACCTAAAGAATCATAGGGTAGTAAGAATTAATGTACATTTCTCAAGAACTCATGTCAAACCAATCTAATTTCCTCCCTTGACAGGGTTACTGGTTCAGTGGATGAGAGGAAGGAGTAGATATACTATAAATTGATTTTAGTAAGACTTTGACAAAGTAGCACAAGAGATTGAGGAGTTTATGAAAGTGACACCTTTTCCAGGGTTGCCTGTGATGCATGGTGGGGCAGGAGGCAGCAGACCCAGGATTCATATTAGTTCAGATCTTATGTTCTGAAAAGTTCATGATTAAAATTGCAGTCAGCTACTTGCAGAGGCCAAGGAAGCATTTTTTTCTCCCTCCAATATATTAGGTTTGGGTGGTGTAGGGTGTTTCTTCCTTTCCTATAAAATGCCAGAGAAGGCCATGGCTGAAAATGCAGCATTGGATGGGGTGAACAGGGGCTCTGAGGTCGCACCAAGCATTCTTTTTCTCACTCGCTTGTTTAGGTGGTTCTTGCTCATGTGATCAAGGTCTATTTGGTACCCAAGGTTGGGGAGAAATTTCCCCCAGCTCAAGTTAGCAATGAGCTTAAGGGGGTTTTGGCCTTTCTTTGTACATGTGTATATAGATCACTTGCCAGAATCTGGGTATATTTCACTTAATCATTTCCCTGCCATTGTGGGGCTGTAGAAACTGCTGCACCGTAGTCCCTCCTGTGGTCCAGAAAAATGTAACCTCCTAGGGGTATAATACTTCGGTCTAATTTTGGGTTCTTGGGTTTTGTGTTCAAGTCAGGATCAGTGTTGGTGGCCTGTACAGATCAGACTAGATGATTTGGTGGGCCTTAATGTCTCTGATTCCGACATTCTGGCCTTAACGTCTCTGATTCTGACATTCTGAAACAAACTGGAGAAATATGGACTAAATGAAATTACTACAAGGTGGAGAACTGATTGACAGACCATACTCAAAGAGTACTTATTAACTGTTCACTGTCAAAGTGAGAGACCATACCAAGTGGAATTCTACAGAGGTCTTTCCTGGGTCCACTTCAAGTCAATATTTTCATTAATGACTCGGATAATCGAGCGAAGAATATGCTTATAAAATTTGTGAGTGATACCAAGTCAGGAGAGGTTTCAAGCACTTTGTATGACAGGAATAGAATTCAAATTTACATTGACAAACTGGAGAATTGGTCTGAAATCCACAAGATGAAATTCAACAAAGACAAGTGCAAAGTACTATACTCAGAAAGGAATAACAAAATATACACTATGTGCAGGCAGGAAAAGGGAGTAAGGGAATTTGTGTGCAGCCATCTTGGTCTTGTTAACAAGAGAGCAAGAGTCAGGCTAAGTCTGTGGCCTGACAACGCGAGATCTGTAATTAGACACTGCCTTCGCCTCTCGCCTCCATACGGAGATAAGGATAGAATGCTGACTCTGGTAGGGACCTTGAGATAAGGAGCATCTGGGTGGAACTAAATAACTGTTAGCCATTGGTGTTTGTAATGGGAAGGAGACTAATTGTTATTGTTATTATATTTAATAGACAGTATATAAACTGCTTCATAATTGCTTGTATTCGAAGATCTGCCTCGGACGGGGGGGGGGGAGCTTCCCCCCTGTCCGAACCAGTTTTTCCCTTGCTGCAGCTCGTAATAAAACTGCCTCTGGCTACTTGTTGCTTACAAACTCAGAGTGAAGACAATGTTTTCTTCCACACTATCAAATAGGAAATAATTGGCTAGGCAGTATTACTGCAGAAAAAGATGATGGAATTATAATGGATCACAAATGACTGGCTGGTGGTGGGAGAGCATCTCCCAGGGGTCAGATATGTGTGCCGTCCCCACAGCCTGTGAGCAGGAAGCCGAGGGTCCTTGGGGGTGCCTCCTGGGCCACGTAGCAGAGACTGGCATTGCACATACTTCCAGGTGTACGGATTGTAGCACGATGCCCAGGCCAATTGACGATCACACCCCATCCCCTTGGAGGATGCTTGCAAGACATCCAGGCCCTAGGGTACCAGCTCGAGGTTGAGGGTGATGCTGCTGGCCATCTCCTCCTCCTCCAGCTGCTCATCGTCCTCCTCCTCCTCCTGGTCTGGGAGCTCTGGGCAGGCAACGATGAGTGTCTCCAGCCCCAAGTCCATGACCAGGGTTGGGAAAGGGGTTGAAACGCCCCCGAGAATGCAGTGGATCTCAGTGTAGTAGGGACAGGAGTGGGGTCCTGCCCTTGAGCAAGAGCTGTGCTCTCTTGCCCTGGCATAGCCCTGGCAGAGCTCCTTGACTTTGCTCCATATTTGTTTGAGGCTCAAGGGGTGGTGGCCTATCAGAAATGGAGATTCTGCAGGTTTTGAGATTCTCCTCCTCACCCCACACCTCCAGGAGGGCAAAGATCTCCGCCGCAGACCACGACGGTGAATGCCTCTTCTGGTCCCTAGCTGGGTCCTGGGAGGTCATGCTCCCTCTTTGGGCCAGGAGGTCTTGGGGGGCTTGTGGCTGGACCACAGATGTGCAGCACTGTGGCAGTCAGAGCCGCACAGTGAGTGCAGCTCCCAGGGCTGGCTTCCTGCCATAAGCCTTGTCCCTTGTGCCTGCAGCTTTAAGAGCTGGCAGGAGTCAGGAAATATAGAATTCTGATTAGTTTGGATGGAGTGGCCACCAGGGTACCTGTGTTATTTCCTGGAAGCCTCTTTTTTCAAAAGAATTTCCTCTTCCTCATCCACACATGCCTTTTTCTGAAAAAGCTTTTTTGGAAAAAAGCTTCTTCCTCATAGAAAAAGGTTTACTGCTGTTGGAAAAACCCTCTTCAATCTTTCAACTTTTTATCAAAAGAACACAATAACAGTGTGGTTGCAAGTATTTTTTTTCCAGAATAACAACTGTTATTCCGGAAAAATGCATTATACACTCTTTACAGTTTATTGACAGCCCTCTCTAACTTCTCTCTTAATTCAAATCCTTCCTTACAGCACATGTCTTCCAAAAGGTCTGTTAAGTTTAGGTCTTATCTCAAGCAAGTGACCACTAGAAGCAAGACATAAATTAGCCTAGCTATCTAGTGTAAAATTGTTGGAATCGTGGTACATGAGGACTTATCAAGTGTATACAAGCAAACACCCTTTTTGCAATTTATGACAGGCAGGGTTGGTAGCACTTTGTCTTAGAATCAGAGGAGTCAAGAAATCTTACTAACACCTCATTCTCAGTTGCTTATTAAATCAAAAAAATACTTCAAATACTTAAGGAGCAAGAGAAAGATGAATGGAAATATAGATCTAATTAGCAGGGGAGAAAAGCTAATAACTAATGTAAAGTTTAAACTTTTAAGTGAAAGTCTCATGTTTGTTGTGCAATACTTCCATTAGCATATATCTGATTTTAAAAAAAATTAAATAAATAGTAAGACCATCTAATCTTTGTATTGCCTACTTTTTTAGACAAGTTTTTACTGCAATGTTTTGCAGTAGCTAGGCTGCTTCGCTGGTAAAACATCTGCTATCTAGGGCTATTTCCACACTCTGTGGCTTCGTCTAGACTGGCATGATTTTCCACAAATGCTTTTAACGGAAAAGTTTTCCGTTAAAAGCATTTGCGGAAAAGAGCGTCTAGATTAGCACGGACGCTTTTCCACAAAAGCACTTTTTGCAGAAAAACGTCATGCCAATCTAGACGCACTTTTGCGCAAAAAAGTCCCAAAAGCCATTTTCGCGATCGGGGCTTTTTTTCACAAAACAAATCTGAGCTGTCTACACAGGCCCTTTTGCGCAAAAGCTTTGTGTAAAAGGACTTTTGCCCAAACGGGAGCAGCATAGAATTTCCACAAGAAGCACTGATTTCAGACAGTAGGAAGTCAGTGTTCTTGAGGAAGTTTAAGTGGCCAGTGTAGACAGCTGGCAAGTTTTTCCGCAAAAGCAGTTGCTTTTGCGGAAAAACTTGCCAGTCTAGACACAGCCTGGGGGTTTTCTGGGAAAATTCTGCCACGTCCAAGGAACGCATTTGCACTTCCATTTTTTTTTTTTTTGCAGAAGACCAAACGCACTCTTTTGGGGAGTCCTGTATGCCTGGATCCATGAGGGATAAGGGCTCTGCCAAAAGAGGAGGCTTTTCTGCCATTTGGCCCCATCTAGACTGGGCCTAATGGCGAAAAAGCCTCTTCCGAAAAAGCGATTGGAAAAAGCTACACATTTGTATAGCTTTTTCTGACAAAGGACAGTAGTGTAGACCTAGCCTAACATTTATTTGGTTGGGGGTTAGGACACTCAGCTAGGAGTAAGAAAACCTAGGCGCTATTCCTTTGTCTACTGCTGACCTGCTATCTGACTTTCAACAAATCACTCTTCCTCATTTTCCCCCTAATTGCAAAATGTGACTGTGAACTTCTCCTCCTCTGTAATGCATTATGTAGGAGTTATGTGATATCATTACCTTATTAGCTCCCACTTTTGTCATTTCACTCTCTGAAAAAACACTGGTATCATATCCCTCTTCATAACTTTTTCCAGCAAATGTGTGAGACCAGATTTCACTCTTTGCAATAAAGATCCAAAATGTGCAAGACAACATCAGATGACAGAACAGGAATCTTGTAATGATTTGCCATTCAAGTAACTATACACCATTTATATTTGTTAATCTCAGTTAAAGTTTTTTGTATTTTTACGCAACACATAATAGAGAATTAAATAATGTTAGGGATCTGATCTTGTAAGGATCTGAGCATCATCAGCTCTATTGATTTCAGCATATCACAAGTGAAATTGAGCATCTTGCAGGCTTGGGCTACAGGGAAAGATGGAAATTGGAGTCAAATCCAACCTGGCACCTTCCTGATAATGGACTTTCAGTTTACCAGGAGCAGGTTAGCTGAAGAAGCACGAACACCCTTCTCCAAAACTGAAATTTAGATTTCATTCCAGTCCTTTGCATACATTTTTTAAACACAGATGGGCCTTATCCACACCCCTTTTTGTGGAATAACATATAAGATCTTCCTCAGCTATGAAGATGGGATACTCTATGTTCTTTGGCTGCAACAGTCCTAAATAAAGGCAGAGTTATTCCTGTAACTGCAATGCATCAAAGAGTGCAAGGAAAGCTAGTTCTGGGCTTGGTGTAAATAATATCATGGGTGTGACACAAACCAGGAAATTCAAAACAGAAACTGACACGGAAATTGCAGACTATTGCCTCCCTATATCCCCTATTGAGCTTCCTTCTGGAATAGCACGTTTAGAGTGGAACATAAATCAACATAATATTTTCTGACGTCTGTGGGTTGAATGTACAGCATAAGCATTGGGTCAAAGCACTTTCTCCTGATTTGGCTCAGTCCACCCCCAATCAACCATCTGAAAGTTCAAAAGGTCAGGTGCCCTTTTCACCATGAATACACTGGAAGTTTTAAACACTGTAATTGGTACATCTGAGACAGCTGCTGGTGGCAGCCATCTTGTGAAAAAATGGTATCATTTGTGGCACCAGCAATATGGGAGCTCATTTTAATAGACTCTAATCAAGTCTCAGCCTGCTGTGCTATTGCTGTAACAGTCAGAAGAAAGGAATTATTATGCAGTATTACAGGAATTGTTTAATTTTTAAATGTAAAACTATTTTTCTGAATGCTGAACCAACATTTTGGCAAGTAGGGGAATTTATTTACTCTTTCCTAAACAGCAGTCTCCTGCTGCCTACATCCCTTTTAGCAAAGCGGTTACCCATTAGAAGCATCAATTAGGTTTTTTTTTTAAGACTGGTATTTTCAAATACACCGTGATTTCAGTGAATTTGAACTTTTATATTTCTGGGTTTGGCCCAGCAAAAACATAGGCTCTGATTCTTGGACCTGGCTCAACTGCACTAATATTATAGAGGACTTAAGGGGAGAAAGGTGTTTTTATAACATCTTTATAATCCTTAGCTCTGGGGCCAAGTAGGGGCTGGTTCAGCCTCCACTATGAAACAGAAGAGCCTCAGGAGTGTTGTAATTTACATTCAACTATCAGGCGTCTGACAGGGTCATTCTGCAGCCACTTCTCCATTTCACAGGGGAGTTGCAAGGATGAATCCATTGAAGACAATGAACTGTTCACTAGTGACTACAATGTGACTCACCACCAAGTGCTGCCTCCATAGCTAGGAGCAGCATTGCAGGATTTCATCCCTTGTTGTCTCACCATCCAGGTCCACAACAGCTTCCCGTTGCCTTTTGACTTGGCCCACTGGCTGGGTCACTTTTGATCTTGCCCCTTTCAGGGTAAATCAGAATTTCCACCCAAGAGTCCCAGGACTAACAGTCCTTCTGATTCCTTGTGCCTATGACTTTTTGCAACTAGTCTTCCTGGTGAGGCTGCAGGGGTACCCAGTTTGTCACTCCATCCAGGGACTCTTCTGGCAAGTAATTAAAGTCTGTCTGGTTAGACTGCCTGCTTCTTTCCTGAACTACCTCCTACATCCACCTTCTCCCCAGGGGACTCTTAATTTTCTACAGGAGTCTAGCCCCACATCTTACTTCTCAAGGTAACAAAAGAAACTAAATTAACAGAAATAAAGAAGGGCTCTAGCTTCACTCTCCCACCCAGATATTTCAGCCATATCTTACTGCTCCATGTCCATAATCAACCTAAGGTAGCTTGGGTCTATGTCATTCTCCTGTCTGCGAGATAATGAAAGATCTGTCCATCTCCTCAGACAGGGGCTTTTTGAACTGAGCTTCTCTCTTTTTAAATCTCTTCCTCCAAAATTAGCACACTTCACAGATGTGGTGGGGCTCCTGAGTCTAAAGCTGTTCTTTTCAACCCCTTCTTGTCCAGTGCAGGGTTTGTCATAGGGGAAGCATGTAAACACCTAAAGGTTCATCTATATGGGAAAGCTTAACTTAGATTACATGTAAATTTAAAACAGCCTAGCTTCCCATGTAGACACTATTGTTCCACGCTAACTGTGCCTTTGTGAGGTTTAGCTTAGTCCACTTTGGAAATGGAGAATAACAATTACACTTTAACTTTGTAAGTGAATTCAGTTAAGCCACTCAAAGGCACTTTTACTCCACACTAAGGCTATGTCTACACTACAGTGTTATTTCGAAATAGCTTATTTTGAAATAACGCGTCTACACACAAAATGCATTTCGAAATAGTTTTTTGCTATTTTGAAATAGCATGTCCACACTGAGTGGACTCTGAATCACATTTAAGGATGGCCGGAACCAAGTCTGGTAGGGCATCAGGTCTGGATTTACTTTGTGTGGCTGCTGCCTGAGGCTATCTGAGGCCTGTGCTTAAAGGGACCACTCCCTTTCCCCCCTCTCGACAGCCAGTTCTCAGGTTTCCTTGCTTGCTTGCCTACCTCAATGAGGGACAGCAAAGCATTTTGTCTTTGTGTGCTCTGGTTGCCCTCACTCGGGACCCCAAAGGACTCTGCAACATGGAGCCTGAGCTGACCCTGGGCATGCTGGTGTTTCTTGTGGATGCATTGCTGCAAGCCTGGCTGCACTTTCTTCAGGCTGCCATCCAGGAGGTCCATTGGGGGGCTGTCAGTATCCAGGAGGCTCTGCAGGAGAGCTTTCACCCTGAGGAGCCCTAAGAGCCTCCCTGGTCTGCCCCACTGGGGGCTTGTGCCTCATTCCTCCCTCTTGTCCTTCCACTTACCCCTCCTTAACCCCCCTTCCTGATGTCAAATAAAATACATGTATTTTCATGAACACAAACTCTCTTTATTTAACAAAACTGTTGAGGAGGGAATGTAACTCTGGTGAGACTGGGGAAAGGAGGTGGGAGAGGAAGAAGAGAGGGTGGGAGAGAGGAGGGGGAAACCTGGGAGGAGGGAGCTGGAAGGGGGAAGCAAGGGGAAGAAGCGGGAGGGGAAGCTCAGGGCTCAGGGGTGGGAGTCTCACCGGACCAACTTGATTTTCATGCAAACCTGCTCCTGGGTTCGCATGTGGCCTTTTATGGCAAGGCTGGCAGCTATCCTGTCATAGACGGCCGTGTTCCTCCATCTAGTGCAGAGATCATGGGCATTGCGGGCATCCCCCCAAACCTGAATAAGGTCCCTGAGCTCCACACTGGACCAGGAAGGCGCCCACCTTCTCTGGGCCCTGGCAGGCTCCTGGGAGCTGGCAGACTGCTTCTGGGGAGCAGTGGAGGGCTGGCTGCCAGTGGCTTGCTGGCTCATGTTTTGGGACCACTGGGTCAGGGGCAGTGACTTCTGGCTCTGGGCTGGCAGGCTTGGAGCTGACACAGACACTGTAGCCAGAGTCTACCTCTTTATGGGCTCCGAGGAGTGGGGGAGGGAGAGAAGTGTTCTTGGTTGAGGCCGGAGTAGCCACCAGGGCACCCTGGGAAGACTGGAAGCCCCCTATTTCAAAATAAGTGTCTACACAGCACTTATTTCGAAATAGCTATTTTGAATTTGGCGTTATTCCTCATAGAATGAATTTACCAAATTCAAAATAAGCGCTCTGCTATTTTGAATTTATTTTTAAATAGTTGTTAGGTTGTGTAGATGCTAGGAAAGTTATTTCGAAATAACTTTGCTGTGTAGACATACCCTAAGAGTGTCCATAAAAGCTACGTCTACACTACAGGGTTTTTGCGCAAAAACCTGCAGAGCATTCACACCTTAAGTGGATTTTAGTGCACATAAATTTACAGTAAATCAAAAGAACAGAGAGGGTTTTGCAGTGTAGGTATTCCTCTTTCTACAAGGAATACCTCCTTTTTGTGCAAGAGTTCTTATGCACAATATATGTGTGGATGAGCAACAGGGGGTTTTTGCACAAAAAGAGCCAATTGACAAAAGCACAGGTGCTCTGGTGGCTATTTTGTGAATAGCAATCAGAGCTTTCTTTCAAGATAGCGTCCATGCAGTCTGAACGCTCTCTTGCGCAAGTTTTTGCTGAAGATCTCTTCTGCAAAAAGCTTCTTGCACAAGAAGCCTGCAGAGTAGACGTAGCAAAAGACAGCTAGTGCAGAATAACTATTTCCACAAAGGCTACGTCTAGACTGCAAGCCTCTTTCGAAAGAGGCTTTTTCGAAAAAACCCTTCAGTCTAGACACAGCCAAAGAGACAACTGGAGAGAGAGAGAGATGTAATTTGACCCCACATCTTATGCCAAGAGCTGTAAAGAAAGCGGTATAAAGAGTAGTTGGATTGACACCAACAAAGGGAAATCTCCACACAATCAGATGAGCCGAGTTTGTGGTCCCTTTGCTTCATTGGGACTACAGTGTACAGGGGAATCCATCTTGTAGATATTTATTTTTAGGAGACACCATCCATTTAAAATACAGCCAATTTGAAAAAAAATAGAGCTTGAAAGCAGTTTCAGATTTTAGACTTGATGATCAGTCTGCCTCCCAATTTTCTGAGGTTAACAATCAATTTTTTTAACAAATGTTTTCCTCTTTCCCTTAGTTATATGAAGACCCACACAATCAGCAAGGGCAGCTAACTACACAAGAAACTCAATAGCACTAAATCACTGAAAATCCAGAGAACAAAGAAAACAAACTAAATAGTAGATAACTATTTTCTCTGTAACCTCTTAGTTATCTTAGGCGCACCAGTACTAGGTGAAAAAACTTTAGGTAGAAATTACCCGTATATACCCGAGTATAAGTCGACCTGAATATAAGCCGAGGCACCTAATTTTACCCCAAAAAACTGGGAAAAAGTATTGACTCGAGTATAAGCCTAGGGTAGGAAATGAGGCAGCTATTGGTAAATGTAAAAAATGAAGATAGATACCGGGTCTAGCCCCGGAAGTCGGGGCGAAAGCTGCTCCGGTGCCCCTGGTCTGCTGGAGACCGTCTCCAGCAGACCAGGGGCACCGGGCGGGTTCCCGCGCTTCTGAGGCTTTGCCAGAGCAAAGCCTCAGAGGCGCGGGACCCCCCGCGGCTGCGGCTTCAGTCCGGGAGCCTGTGGTCTGCTGGGGACGGTCCCCAGCAGACCACAGGCACCCAGATTGAAGCGGCAGCAGCGGCGGTTCCCCGCGCCTCTGAGGCTTTGCTCTGGCAAAGCCTCAGAAGCGCGGGAACCCGCCCGGTGCCCCTGGTCTGCTGGAGACAGTCTCCAGCAGACCAGGGGCACCGGAGCAGCTTTCGCCCCGACTTCCGGGGCTAGACCCGGCTAGACCCGGCCAGCGGCAGAGACGCGCTGAGCCCGCCCGCCTCAGTTCTCGAGATGCTGTCTCGAGTATAAGCCGAGGGGGGCATTTTTCAGCACAAAAACTGTGCTGAAAAACTCGGCTTATACTCGAGTATATACGGTACTTTTTTTATATTGACAGTGTCTCTTGAAATTAGGCTTTTTTTCTTTCTTAGTGAAGACTTTTCTGCAAAACAGTCATTCATCTTGAGCTCTTTATATTCCTGGGCTCTTCTTACAAAATGCATCAACTTTACTAAATACCCTATATGATATACAAAGAGGAATTAAATACTTTTCATTTATATGTAAATTATTAGCTTTTTATCAACAAATGTAAATTTCACTTTACAAATAGAAAGCAACAAAAATATTCCCATTGAAAACTTAAATGTACAGATAAAGTAAGGAAAATGCTGCTTGAGTATGTAGAGGTTAATTTAAGAATATGTATATATATTTTGATAGGTGAGGTTAATAACTTATATTTTACTAATTAAAAATATTTAAGTTTTTTAATCTCAACAATTATAGTTATTAAATAAATTATTGCCTGATTGCTCAATCCCTATAATTTCTCACAACTCTGAAAATTTAAACAAAAAAAAAAGCATAAAGCCTTACAATTTTGTACATTTGTGAAAATTTAAATAGATATATATTTTAAAGATTAAAAAGAAAAATCAATATCATCCATCAAAATTATTAAAAACTAAAATTTGAATTCTGACCAGATTATTTATGTGTGAGCCAACCCTATTCCCAGAAATTTTCCTCTATTGGTGAAAGGTTATTTGTATAGGTTAATACCCATTAACATTTGGTGAGTAACATTTGGTGAGTCACCAAAATTATACAGGATCTTGGATTTGGGGATTTTGAGCTCAAAGTGGGGGAAAGAGTTCTTACCTTGCAGCAAAAAGCTCATTTCCACACAAACAGGACTCTGCCCAAGGATCTGAAGAGTTTGTGATTTTCCTTCCTGTGAGGAATTCACAATAAGAGAAAACATAGAGCAACAAATCCATGGTGAAATCATTAAGGACTTTTCTGCAAAAAATATTGCAGACCACAACAGCAGAGCAAAATTGCAGGAAGAATAATGGTAGTTCGAATTAGGAGCTTTAATTCGAACTACCCAGTCCATGCCGCATGTAGCTGCGAGCAGGTAATTCGAACTACGGGCATTTAAAAATGGCACCCACCCGGGAACATGCAAATGAAGCCCAGGATATTTAAATCCTGGGCTTCATTTGCAAGTTCAAATGCCTACATTAGCAACCCTAGTTCGAACGAGGGTGGCAGTGGAGACATACCCTAAGAGACTCTTGGCTGTCATTGGCTATGTTTACACAGCAGCGTTATTTCAGAATAACTAATGTTATTCCAAAATAACAAAGTCCATGTCTGCACTACAAGCAGTTATTTTGACATAATGTTGAAATATTGTGAATCTGGAGGACTTCTTACTCCGACTCCTGTAACCCTCATTTTACGAGGAGTAAGGGAAGTCAGACGAAGAGTCCTCTTTCTTGGACTCCCTGCTGTGTAGATGGCGCCAAAAGCTGAAATAAGCTATTTTTCTTCAGCTACACAATTGACGTATCTCAAGTTTCGTAGCTTATTTCAGCTTTAGTCCTGCTGTATTTACATTCCCATAATGGCTGTGGTAGTTGTTACAAATTGGCATAATTAAGAGGATGGCACAAAAGATCAGGGGAGCACAAATGTGGCATTAAACCATTTTCCCACTTACTTGCATATCAAAATATCCCAGCAAGTTAAAATGTGCTGAGATTACATCTTGATACAAGTTACACAAGCCTCAATAAAATCTGACACACAAAGTTAAAATTCAAGGCATTTGAAAAGCTATTCAAAACTTTACAAAACTACCATTATTTAAACTATTTACAGCAAACTGTGCTTTAAAAAAAACCAATGCACATAAAAATGAATTAGGTTTGTGATGAATGCCTAATCTGAATGCAGGAAGATGGAGGATGCTAAAAAAACTCAGATTAATCTACAGAAATGGGTTGTTTCTCCAGTATCTTTTTGTAATCTAGTAATGTATTATATTATCCAATTATCCCAGGCAGGCAGGTTGCTATTTTCTACCTTGTCCAAAAGAAGTAGAATTAAAGATGATCTCCTTAAATTACTGCTTTTAAAACTGAATTATATTATTTTGTATAGGGCCTGTCCCTACTTTTATAAACTGTTAATCTACTGAATGTTTTCACACTTGATACACAATTTTTATTTACAAGCAATGTGAATTCATTAGCTAGATGTAAATGATAGTTATTATGCATACATTTTTTGCTGTCCCCTAGGAATGAAATGAAAATGAGATGCTGCATCTCTAAAGGCCTTCTTAAAAAGCAATATTTATAAGTAAATATTGTAACCAAACATTTGGTAAATTGACACTACTGTACAGTGAATCATATTCTTCCAAATTTCAATCATATCCTATCACACACGGGAAGATTGCATTATTTAGATGCTATGAATTTTCCAAACCCTCGATTGCTAGTTCCAATCTGAGACACCTATGTGAAATGAATAGAGTCAATCAGAATGCTTTCAACTAAATGTATTTGTCTTTTGTATTAATGTTGATGATGATGATTTTGACAGGAACATTTCTGAGGTCCAAGAAGAACTCTGTAATCACTTCTTATGAGAGAATGACAGGCCTGAACAGACCTGAAAATGAGTATCTAGGATATGTCTGCTTGGCAAACAGAAACTCCTGGAAGTGAATCTCAATACATATCTACTAATTTTTACTAATTACTATTTAAGAGGGGAAAGGATGGTACCCAAAATCATCCCACATTAATCATTAATCACTCATTAATAATTCTCTCTGACTATATGTGTGATGTTCCTGTTCTCAGATTATGATGAACAAGCAAGTTTGAGCTCTAAACTGGAACTTTATACATGCAATATTTACTTTTGCATGTGTACATATTTACTGACCAATATGTCTAATATTGATCCTATATGCAGTTTTGTTCATCAAGTTTTGTACAGTTCACTTCTGTTTAAAAAGGACCTGCCCTCAGAATTCTGTTATTCAGCCATTTTTACATCATTCATTAGGTACGGTCACACTAATTTGGCAACATCCCAAGCTGTGAATGGGACTCTTCTGTTCTAAGTACAGGATGCTACATTGAATCACATCACATTTCTTTTGGCCCAACCCTATCATTTATCTAGGTCACTATTTGTACCTTCCAGAATATCTCTCTCCCACCCCTCACTTTTCCCACCCAGCTTCACATCATTTACAGACTTGCTAAGGGTGCAATCTTGACCATTAACCAGATCACTAATGATGAACAACAAAACTGGACCCTGAAAGACTATACCCGGGCCACTCTGCTTGATACAGTGCTTCTGTACCTAATGACTGGAAGATAGCTAATGTGATGCCAATATTTCAAAAGGGCTCTAAAGGTGAGTCTGGCGATTACAGACTAGTAAGTCTAACATCAGTACCGGACATATTAGTTGAAACTATAGTAAAAAATAAAATGCTCAGACACATAGAGGGATAGCTCAGTGGTTTGAGCATTGGCCTGCTAAACCCAGGGGTTGTGAACACAATCTTTGAGGGGGCCATTTAGGGATCTGGGGCAAATCTGTCAGGGATGGTACTTCATCCTGTCGTGAAGGCAGGGGACTGGACTCAATGACCTTTCAAGGTCCCTTCCAGCTCTATGAGATAGGTATATCTCCAAACATAATGGCTACGTCTAGACTGGCATGATTTTCCGCAAATGCTTTTAACGGAAAAGTTTTTCCGTTAAAAGCATTTGCAGAAAAGAGCGTCTAGAGTGGCACGGATGCTTTTGCGCAAAAGCACTTTTTGCGGAAAAGCTTTTGTGCCAATCTAGACACGGTTTTGCATAAGAAAGCCCCGATCGCCATTTTTGCCATCGGGGCTTTTTTGCACAAAACAGTTTTTAGCTGTCTACACGGGCTTTTTCCCGAACGGGAGCAGCATAGTCTTTGCAGAAGAACACTGACAATCTTACATTAGATCGTCAGTATTCTTGCGCAAATTCAAGCGGCCAGTGTAGATAGCTGTCAAGTTTTTCCGCAAAAGGGCTTGCTTTTGCGGAAAAACTTGCCAGTCTAGATGCAGCCAATTTGTTCTGGGACAGTAAACATGGTTTCTGTAAAGGGAAACCATGCCTTACTAATCTACTAGTGTTGTTTGAGGGGGTAAAAAATATGTGGACAAGGGGGATCCAGTTAATATAGAGTACTTAGATTTCCAGAAAGCCTTGGACAAGGTCGCTCTCCAAAGGCTCCTAGGTAAAGTAGTTATGGGATAAGAGGGAAGATCCTTTCATGGATTGAAAACTGGTTAAAAGACTGGAAACAAAGGATAGGAATAAATGGTAAGTTTTCAGAATGGAGAGGGGTGACTAGTGGTGTCCCCCAAGAGTCTGTACTGGGACTGATCCTATTCAACGTATTTATAAATGATCTGGAGAAAGAGGTAAATAGTGAGGTGGCAAAATTTGCAGTTGATACCAAGCTGCTCAAGACAGTTAAGACCAAAGCAGACTGTGAAGAGCTTCAAAAAAATCCCACCAAATTAAGTGATTGGACAACAAAATGAAATGCAATGTTGATAAATGTAAAGTAATGCACATTGGAAAAAATAATCCCAATTATTATGAGACTAATTTAGCTACAACTACTCAAGAGAGAGATCTTGTAGTCATTGTGGATAGTTCTCTGAAAACATCCACTCAGTGTGCAGCAGCAGTCAAAAAAGCAAATAGAATGTTAGGAATTATTAAATAAAGGATAGAGAATGAGACATGGAATATCTTATTGCCTCTCTATAAAATCATGGTATGCCTACATCTTGAATACAGCATACAGATGTGGTTGCTTCATTTCAAAAAAGATTGGCTTTGGAAAAGATTCAGAAAAGGCAACAAAAATTATTAGAGGTTTGGAACAGGTCCCATACGAAGAGAGATTAAAAAGAGTTTGACTTTTCATTTTAGAAAAGAGGAGACTAACAAGAGGTATGATAGAGATCTATAAAATCATGACTGGTGTGGAAAAGCAAATAGGGAAGTACTGTTGACTCCCTCTCATAATGCAAGAACTAGGGATCTTGAAATGAAACTAATAAATAGCAGGTTTAAAATAACCAAAAGGAAGTTTTTCTTCATGCAGCACAGTGTCAACCTGTGGAACTCCTTGCTAGAGGATTTGGTGAAGACTAGGACTTTAACAGGGTTAAAAAAAGAGCTAGATAGATTCATTGAGGTTAGGTCCATCAATGGCTATTAGCAAGGATTGGTAGGAATGGTGTTTGAAGCCTCTGTTTGGAAATGGATGACAGGAGAGAGAGATCACGTGAGGATTACCTGTTACGTTTACTCCCACTAGGGCATCTGGCATTGGCCACTGTCAACAGACAGGACACTGGGCTATATGGACTTTGGTCTGGCCCTGTATGGCCATTCTTATGTTCTTATACTGGCTGCCATCGAACCGTTGATCACTACCCATTGAAACTGACAATTTAGACAGCTTTCTATCAACCTTGTTGTCCATTCATCGAATCCATACTTCTATAAATTGCTAGCAAGAATACTGTGGGAGACCATATCAAACCATTGCTAAAGTCAAGGTATATCATGTCAACCACTCTCCGCATATCAACAGAGCCAGTTATCTCATCACAGAATGCAATTAGGTTGGCCAGACATGTCTTCCCTAGGTGAATCTGCATTTCCCTGGATTTGTCTTCCCCTTTTTTCCAATTATCCTGGATCTCTCCCAATTGCCGCAGGTGTTCAAAGATAATGGTCAGTAGCTCTGAAATCACATCAGAAACTCTCTCCGAACCCTTGGATGCATTAGATCTGGTCCCATGGACTTGTGCATGTCCAGCTTTTTTAAATAGTCCTTAGCCTGTTCTTTCACTACTAAGGGCTGCTCACCTCTTTACCATGCTGTGCTGCCCGGTGCAGCAGTCTGGGAGCTGACCTGGGCTATGTGTAGACTTCAGGTTTCTTTCGGAAGAAGCTTTTTTCAGAAGAGATCTTCCAAAAGAGAAAAACATCTTCCGAAAGCGCATTGAAAAAGCGATCTGCTTATTCGAAAGATAGCGTCCACAATGAAGGGAAGCTATCTCACTTTTAAACTGTGATTACTATGCACAAAGTAGCCACCAAGGCACCTGTGCTTTTTCCTCTTCTTTCAAAAGAACACCCTCTTACCTGTCCCCATACACCTTCTTCCAAAAGAGCTTTCAGAAAAAGGCTTCTTCTTCATAGAAAGAGGTTTACCAATGTTGGAAAACCCCTCTGTTCTTTCAATTTATTTTTTCAAAAGAACGCAATTGCAGTGTGGACATAAGTGAATTTTTTTTTCAGAAAAATGACTGTTTTTCCAAAAAATCTCTGTAGTGTAGACATAGGCAAGAAAAGACTGAGGCAAGAAAATCAATGAGTACTTCAGCCTTTTCCACATCATTTATCTAGGTTGCCTTTCCTGAACAGCTTCTTGTTCCTAACATACCTACAGAAACCCTTATTATTACTATTCACATTCCTCGCTAGATGCAATTCCTCACTAGCTGCAACTCCAAATTGCACTTTGGCCTTCCTGATAACAACCCTGCATGCTTTAGCAATGTTTTTATATTCCTCCCTAATCATCCATTCAAATTTCCTTTTTGTGTTTTCAGATCACCAAAGATTCTTTTGTTAAGCCAAGCTGGTCATTTGCTATTCTGCATATTATTTGCTATTCTGCACATTTGGATGGTTTGTTCCTGTGCCCTCAATAAGGCTTCTTTAAAATACATCCATCTCTCCTGGTCTCCTTTCCCCCTCAGATTAGACTCCCAGGGGAACCTTGCCCATCAGTTCCCTGAGAAAGTCAAAGTCTGTTTTTCTGAAGTCCAGAGTCCATATTCTGCTGCTCTCCTTTCTTCTTGCAGTCAGGATTCTGAACTCAGTCATCTCTTGGTCACTGCTTCCCAGGTTGCACCTACTGCTACATCTCCTTCCATTTCTTCCCTGTTTCTGACCTGCAGGTCAAGAGGAGCATGACCCCTTTTTTTTTCATCCATCACTTGCACCAAGAAGCTGTCCTCAACACTCTGCAAAAACTTCTTGGATTGTCCCTATACTGCTGTATTACTCTCCCAACAGATGCCAAGATGATTGAACTCATCCATGAGAACCGGGGCCTGTGATCTGGAAACTTCTGTTAGTTGTCTAAAGAAGGTCTCATCTACCTCATCCTGGTGAGGTGGAATATAGCAGTCTCCCACCATGATATCACCCGTGTTGTTCTCATTCCTAAACTTAACCCAAAGATTCTCAACAGGCTTTTCTCCAGTTTCATATTGGATCTCTGAACAATCATAGTGCTTTTTTACATATAATACAACTCCTCCAACTTTTCTCCCCCCCCCCCCCCCCCGTCCTTCCCAAATAATTTATATCCATCCATGGCAATGCTCCTGTCATGTGAGTTACCCCACCAAGTCTCAGTTAGTCCAATAACATCATAGCTCCTTGATTGTGCCAGGACATCCATTTCTTCCTGTTTGTTTATCAGATTTCTTGCATTCCTGAACAGACACCTAAGAAAACCAGCTGATTGCCCTACTTTCTCAGTATGAATCAGGAGACTTCTCCTGTTGTTCCCTCTGTACCATCACACCCTTCTCTTTGTGTTTCCTCCCAGCATCTCATGTCCCCACTTACCTCAGGGCTTTGATTACCATTACCTCATGAACCTAGTTTAAAGTTCTCTTTATGAGGTTAGCAAGCCTGCCTGTGAAGATGCTCTGGCCTAACTTAGTAAAGTAGATCCCATCTGTTCCTAGAAATCCTTCTTTCTGGAACAACAGCCCATTCTCAGAGAATCCAAAGCCTTTCTGACACCATCTGCACAACCATGCATTTATCTTCACAGTTTGATGGCCCCTACCTGCAACTTTTTCTTCATCCGGTGCATGGATTCATGCAACTTGCACCTCAAACTATTTTATCCTTCTTCCCAGAACCATTTAGGCTGCAGTGGCCTGCGCAAGATCATTCTTGGCAGTATCATTGGTGTCCATGTGGAGAAGTAGGAAGGGGTAATGGCTTGATCAGTCTCAGCAGACACTATCACATCTTGAATTCTAGCTCCAGACAGACAGCACACTTTGAGTTTCCTGGTCTGGATGGCAGATGGATGACTCCATTCCCCTTAGGAGGGAGTCCCTGACCACTGTCACTCCTATCTCCTCCTCTTGGGTGTGGCAGTAGTGGCCTCTCACTCATAGGACAAGGCATCCCATGTCTTGCAATTGATAGAGTCTCTTTCTATTCCCTTCCTTCAAAAATTTTTTTCCAAATCATTCTCTGACATAGGACCTGTGCACAGATCCTGAAAATGATTTCTTACCTCTATCTGCATTGGGAGTACATGAGTTCTTGTTTTTCTTCTTCTGGAGATCACTAACTAAGGGTTAGTTCAACTTACCATTTAACTGCCGCATGTAGCCGTGGGCAGTTAGTCCGGACTAGTGGCATTTAAAAATGGCGACCGGACAGAAACATGCAAATAAATCCCGGGATATTTAAATCCCAGGCTTCATTTGCAAGTTCGAATGTCTACATTAGCCTCCCTAGTTCGAACTAGGGGGCTAGTGTACACATACCTAAGGTGCTGCAGTACGATTCACTGTTTTTGTTTGTTTTTAGTTTTTTCAGTTAGGGTACATCTACACTTGCTCTCTAGTTTGAGCTAGGGATGCAAATGTAGCTGACCAAAATTGCTAATGAAGCGGGGATTTAAATATCCCATGCTTCATTAGCATAACCTCGCCCACGCATTATTCCTCTCAACAGCTGATTTGAACCTGGAAGTGCGCTCCGGGACACATTAGTTTGAATCAAACCCCTTGGTTCAAACTAATGTTACTACTCTTTGAGGAATAATGCACAGGTTATGCTAATGAAGCGCAGGATATTTAAATCCCTGCTTCATTAGCAATTTTGGTCAGCTACATTTGCATCCCTAGTTCAAACTAGGGAGCAAGTATAGACGTACCCCTAGAGACTAACACGGCTACCCCTCTGAGATTTATCCTGAGGAAGTTCTTGCGGACTTTAAGATCATATCTCTTCTGTCTCAGAAGTACAGACCAACAATATGAACAGTACAGGACATTTCCTCTATATAATTTCCAATCATGTTTTATCTCAGAAATCTTTGCCTTAACAATTACTTTTAATAATAATAGTGAGCATTTAGATCAGTGTTTCTTAAACGTTTTACGACCAAAGAACACCAAACAATATTTTTTTTTTTATGGGGACACTAAGGGGAAAAAAAAGCCCCCAGGTAAATGTTGTTGAGAAAAAAAACAAAAACAAAAAAAAGGAGGCTTTTCCCTTTAAGGGCAGCTATTCTGAATTCTGTTCTCTTCGCGGCACACCTCCAACTGCCTCGCAGCACACCAGAGTGCCATGGAACACACTTTAAGAAACACTGATTTAGATAATATTTTCCATCTTCAAAGTACTCTGAAGACATTCATTGTTTAATTCTTGGACCCATGAAGTACAAGCAGTTTTGTCGAATTTCACTGACAGGCAAATCAAAGGGAGTGGGAGTTTAAGTAATTTACCCAAGAACATTCTATGAAATCAGTACTAGAAGTAGGATTAGAACTCAGAAATATGTAAATTGTGTTTCCGTGGTCCTAAAGAGTAACCTGAATCTTTAAATTTTTAGCTGGAGGCCATTACTTATTGTTTTACCATTTTCAGACAATGTGAATAATCCTGTTCTTTCATTTATATGATTTTCTCTGAAGATATTTATATCAGGGATGTAATAGTGTAGTCGATTAACTGATAGATAAAAGCTGATCAAAAGACTACATGCATTTCCCCCTCTCCCTCCGTGCCTTGACAGTAAATTTTTTAGCAGACTAGCCAGCAGTCCGGCTTAGTCCCCAGTTTTCACTGGGTCCAGGACCTAGCCCTGCTGCAGCTCTGCTGTTAAAGTTAGAGCCAGAAAGGTGGGCAGCCCAGCTCAGTTCTAGCTCATGCTGGGTTCCAGAGCTCAGACACACACACACATACAAACCCCGGACAGGAGCTGCTGCTACCCTGCACTGCTGCCTCTGTATCAGAAGTAGCAGCGCAGAGTGGCAGGCAGCCGGTCCACGAAGGGAGCTGGTTTTTAAACTGGCTCCCCTCATGGATAAGCTCTTGCCTGGCACCCCACACTGCTGCTTCTTGTGCACAGCAACAGCACAAAGTGGCAGGGTGATACTTGGGAGTGGGGATGTATTTGTAGAATGTCGAGTAACCGATAAAAATTCATGAGGTTAATTGACTATTCAATTAACTGATATTTAACATCCCTAATTTATATAGTGTAATTATGTTCTTCCTAATCTCTTGTCTTCCAGACTTCATAAATTGAGTCCCTTTAAGAATCTTTGCATATGTCATGTTTCCCTGACCTTATCGCTGTCTACTTGCTATTTCTCTTAATTTTCATAAGATTTTCAATATTCTTAATTGAAAGCAATGACGAAAACTGTGTAAAGAATTGTAATAAGAATGGCTGGGCCTGGTATCTGAGCTGAGGTAGATAAAAATTTGAGAGCCTTCTGGATTAGCAATTTCCTCAGAAAAAGGTCTCTTCCTCGAGGATAAATTTAGCTACTTGAAATGCTAGAAATAATGACACAAAATCTGCCATGATTCAGACCCTATACAATCCTTTTAAAGGCATTGGGACAACTAAGAATTTAGTCCTATGGCAGTTTCATGTGCACCTTTAAGTGGAGAATATAGCCCAGTAAAAAATTTTTTGGTTTTTTTTTGGGGGGGGGGGAGGGAGGATAACAGTAGAGGTTCAGTTGTTTACTAATAGGTTTATTTCAAAAACTTCAAAATGACAATCTTGCTTGTGTACTGATTAGTGAAACCACAGATAATGTAAAAGGAGAAAACAGCTCTTTCATTAAATAAAGCTCTCTCGTGCATTTGTGTCAGCAGAATTCACAAATGGCTACCTCTCTTGTTTCCAGTGAAGTGATAATATTTTCCCTCATGTCTGCTTTCTCCTCTCTACTTATTCTTGATATAAAATTCAACAGGGGAGGTTAGGAAAACATTTTGCTTGTTTTATTCATTTTGCATGAATATCAGCAAATGAAAAACAAAGCTCACATAATTTACTACTTATTCCAAACACCGGTACTGCTCATTATAGTCACATATCACATAGCAAAGCACAACTTGGAAAAGTAAAAAAAATGAACTCACAAGTATTATTTCTTCCCTTATGATGTTTCTCATAATAAAATCATCAATTTCTCCTTTAATTTATCCTCACTCATGATGGAGTCTATTCATATTCTAGTATTAAAAGTACATTGCAAAGTTGAACACTGAAGAGATAAGAATTCCCAGCTTTGTTGTTGCTTGTCCAATCTTAATTCAGCATTCTTGTGCCTCCAACATGTTCACTGAGGCAGAAGTCTGTGGAAAAAAGCATTTTGCAATTGTGTAACTAAAGATAATAAAATAATAAAATAATAATAATAATAATGACTGGTTATTAGCACCTTACATCCCATAGCACTTTAAAATATTGTCCAGAATCCTTTTTATTCCAGGAGGTATTCTGATACACAAAATTTATTTGGTGTAAACAATAGACTAATAGACAGATTTTTTACAGATATGATATGGGGAATAGTGCTTACTTCCCACCTTGTAGTAATTCAGCTGTGCTGACAGGTGATTAGGGACAGAAAAAACACTCTCCTACTCAGAAGGCCAAGCATTGGTCCTACAGACTCAGCAGTTGTTTCCACCCAAATTAGCAAATTCTCTGCATCTCATTCTAGATTTAAAAATAAAAATAAAAAGCTTCTAAGAGCTGGGAGCCTAGAACACCTTAAAGAGGTAAAATCCAAAGGCACATTCTGTTCTTTCTCTGACCATTTTCCTGCCTTTCAACAGGGAACTTGAGTCTTTCTGACAATGACATCAACCAGTGGTATGACTGTTGTGGCTGTGTTATTTTTGAATATGGTTTCCCATGCCTGTATTACAAACATCACATATGGGCAAGCCAAATGCTTTTATTGACTTAGTGGTTACAAACAGCTTTAGACAATAGTTATATTGCTATCAGGCACATTGTGATATGAATAAAGTCTGCATCTCATGAGAAATGAAGGAGGAAAACATTCACTTGAGCTTTTTCATCTTCCTCTATGCCTCTGTTTTCTAAAAAGTAGCCAGCTTCACATAATATTGTGCATCAGTCTCCAGTTCACATTCGTCTCATGAAAAATCATGTTGCTCACCTGCATTTTGCTCAATTTGAACAGAAATAAATTCTAGCAGTAACAAAATATTCTCAACAGTCAGTCTTCTGGATTCTCTGAAAATACTATGTTCTCAGAACCATCCCACATTCTGAGTGCTCAAATCTGTCTAAGCCATGACACCTGCTCAAGGTTCAAGATCTACAACTGGAACCTCTATATTTACATTACAGATGCTCAGCTGGTGTAACTTGCTGTTACTCCCTTGATTTCAGTTGAGCAATGCAAATTTATACCAGCTTAAAAATATGGTGCATTGTCTCCAACTCCTGTGCTTGTGGCATATAATGCTAGTTCCAAATAAATTCTTAGTGCAAAAATAAATTTCCCTTTTTTTACTGTGCTTATTACCTGGTTTGCATAAACATTCATCATGATCTCCTTCTTGGCTTCTCAGTCCAAAAGTGTAAAAACAAACAGATGGCAAATAAAAATGCTTAAAGGTTCTTTGAAATAGAACTGTTGCATCCAAAAAGAAACATTTCCCAAGGTCACCTACATTCTATAATGCTGAAGAGGAGAGAAGAAAGATCTTTAATGTTCTCAGTGACTAATCACTGTCAGTACTGCCACTCAACTTTTAAAAAAAAATTTCAGCTCAGTAATGCTATGACCAAGTTGGACTAAATCACGTATTTTGGACTGTGATTGCTATACCTGGTTTTGTACTGTTTTTTATGTAAGGGCCGGGAGAAGGTATTTGTGGTTTAAGTATTTGTGTGGGTTATTCTCTGTTTTGTGTTAGGCAACTGATGAAGATTTTGAAGTCTAGGAGAATCTTTACGGTTGAGGCACTGAGAAAAATTTTCAAAAGTGCCTAAAGTGAGCCTATGTCCTTCAAACATGGGACTTAAACGATTTTGAAAAATTTACCCATTAAGAAAGGTATTCTGTGATGCACCTCTGGGAGCTGATGTTATGACATCCTCCCTTAGCTCTACTGTCTTACATTCTTAGAGTATGTCTAAACTGCAATTAAAACCCACAGTTTCCCTTTGCCAGCTGACTCACATTAAGGGGCAGATATTTGGGCTAAGCTGCTGCTGAGCTCGGGAAGCTTTCCACCTATGAAGGTACTAGAGTGCAGGTTTCTGCATTAAACAGCCCCTTGTCCTGAGCCTTGCAAGCCCAAGTATGATGTCACAAACCAGCCACAAGTTTTTAACATAACCACAGAGACATACTCACAAAGAATATGTCTAAATGATCCTTCACTGAGCTGCAGAGGTTTTATAGTCCTTTTACATGGCTACAGCCCTTATACCTGGCATCACAGGCAGCCTGGCTCCCCTCGTGCCTTCTCTTCTACCCCCTCAGCCTTGCAGGATCTCAAAGCATACCCACTGTGGCCCATGACCCAGCACTTCTCAACTGCGGGGGAGGGAGGCAAGGCCCCAGCCCTGATGTGCCACAACCCCTGGGTGGCAAGGCCACTGTGCTCACAGCCCCAGGGCTCTGGACCCCATAGCACTGGGCAAGCAACATGTCCAAACCCAATTCCCTGTGGGTAGTAGACTGGCCTGGGGAAGGGGCCACCATAGGCTGTTTGGGCTGCTCAGCTCCCTCTGCCTACAATACCCAGCACCCATACTATTCTACCACAGTGTTAAGCCACAGTGACACTTTTTTGGTTCTCTTACTGTGTTTTTTAATTTGGGGTATACATTTAAGTTGGGCCTCTATTATGGTGTCTTTGAGAAATTTCCATGCAGCTTGCAGAGATTTTACTTTAGTCAATGTACCTTTTAATTTCTGTTTAACTAACTTCCTCATTTTTGTGTAGTTCCCTTCTCTGAAATTAAATGCCACAGTGTTGGGCTGCTGAGGTGATTTTCCCATCACAGGAATGTTAAATTTTATTACATTATGGTCACTATTTCCAAGTGATCAAGTTATATTTACCTCTTGAACCAGATCCTGCGCTCCACTTAAGACTAAATCAAGAATTTCCACTCTGCTTGTGGGTTCCAGAACCAGTCATTTAAGGTATCCAGAAATTTAATATCTGCATCCTGTCCTGAGGTGACGTGTATCCAGACAATATGGGGATAGTTGAAATCCCCCACTATATTATCAATAATTTTTAATTTGATAGCCTTTCTAATCTCCCTCAGTATTTCATAGTCACTACTACTGTCCTGATCAGATGGTTGATAATATATCCCTACAGCTATATTCTTATTATTGGAGCATGGAATTACTATCCAAGAGATTCTTTGGAACATTTTGGCTCATTTGAGATTTTTATTTCATTTGATTCTACATTTTCTTTCACGTATAGTCACATTTTGTCACTTGTGGTACTCAGACATGGCATCTGGGACCAATGTCCCTCTAATGTCCCAGTCATTACAAAAAAGCGAAGATGTTATGATGGATAAGGAATAGCATAGTGAATAATACAAAACTATAACGATAATATAAACAAATGCTGAAGTTTCCTCTGGAATGTCATGTGAAATACTCATCACTAGATTTCAGAAAGAATATTGTAGAATTAGAGAAAGTGTGTCAGATAAGAGAGATGAAAATGATCAAGGATAAGGGAAAACATGAGCAAAGATATGAGAAAATGGAATTTTCTTACCTTATGAAGGAGACAAATAATAGGGGGCCATGATAAAAGTACATACAAGAATGAAGGGTAAAAAGATGATAAAGAGAATCAAAGTTCCCAATCTATTTCAGAATGCACAAAAATGTGGGAATTCTTTTAAATCAATAAAAGGAAATAATTTTTCATTCAAAGTTAAATTAGACTCTGGAACTCTGTCACAGAATGTTATTAAGCTCAAAAACTTAAAAAGTTTTAAATGGTGTCATTAATGATGATAACAAATTTGAAAGGGATATTACACTGCATGCTCCTGTGCTTACGCCAATCTTTATTATTAACCACTAGAGATCAGGATGAGACCTAATAGGATGCAAGTATCTGTCTTCCACAAAGAACTTGCACTTTCCTCCAAAGCCTTGGGTACTGGCTATGGTCAAAACAAGCAAACTGGACTACATGGACCTTTGGTCCATCCAATATGACAATTCCTAAGAGAGAAACATAAAATGAGGAGAAAAGAGATAATACAACATTTTTCACATTGAGCATCAATAAATGATCAAACTGATACCTGGGAAATACCCCTTTTATTTGAAACTTGTACCATGTGGAATCCCACTGAGGCGGACTAGATTTTTGGATTAAAAGTGGTATACAGTATAGTATGACTTTACTTTTTCATCTTTGTTCATGCATTTGGTTTTGCACAGGAATTTCCACCATATGCTTCACCTCCCCTTCTCTCTTCTTTGATTAAATGTTTTCCTAAGAATTCCCAAAGTAGCCTGCTGAGTAGTTAAGTAAATTGCAATGCATGCCACATCTTTATGGCCCAGACCTAGATATACATAGCAGATATTGCTTGTTTCATTGTTTTTATGGCAATATAGCCATTGAATAAAAAACAAAGGGATATCTTTCAGTGGGAAAAGGAAACATTTATAACCTCAGTTTCAAAACTTATAGCCTAATAAATATGAAGCATAGGAGAATAAAGTGTCAAGAATTCCACACTCATTTGCTGATATTACAGTAGCTCTATGATATACAAGGCTAACCAGACTGTTGATAACAATATTTCTGTAGTCCCCTGCATACTTTTGTCTACTGTGAATCACTTTAATAAAATGTAAATTTAAAGTCTAACTCCCCCATTTCTGGCACATTATTCTTGTGTTTCCATATGTTAACTTTAACATTGTATCTCCTCTTCCATAAAAATATTAATTGCTCATCAATGTTCCTCTTTAGCTCAGCTCTTTTACTTTGTTGTCATTTGTGGAATTTATTCTGTTTATATAGTCCAAAATTATTTCTGAAATAAAAAAATTAAACACAAAATGGGTCTAAATTCACTGATTTTCCAATGTGACTGCAAACTATTTGTTCAATATAATTCCCATTTGATGACTAGTGATTAGGAACAACTACCAAGAACATTTTCAAAATTGTGTAGAGTCATATTAACTTTAATGGTGTCATAAACTATAATTCTTTGGGATTTGTATGCTGTATCGTGGTTATAATATATACCATCTGTATCTTATTCATCCTGAATTACAGTTTATGTTTTAAAATAACAAGAGAGAAGTACTCTTGTATAGTAAGATATATTTTATGCTCTAATTTTTAAAAGTGCAGTCTTGACTATCTTTCAAAGAAATAGAAGTGGCTGGAAGAAAATGGCCATGTGACTGGATTTTTTCATTTGAACAGTTTTAAAGCCCATTAAGAACTATAGTAAAACTGTCCTACTTTGCATCTCTTTGTTGGAG